>NW_006293232.1:1408989-1410631 GCF_000327345.1 Myotis davidii | reverse complement strand
ATATATATATATAAATTCATACCAAACAGTTTAAAACTCAAAGTAAAGCAGAAATATAGGATTTGTGATCAGGAAAGTAATTAATAACGACAGAAAACCCCAAAGGTGATAAAATTAGCATACAAGGACATAAAGACAGGTCTTATAAAGAAACTGCATGTTCAAAGAAGATAAATGAGGCATAATCATAATGAAGAGATAAATGAAAGATATAAAAAAATACTCTCAGTTAAATTTTCAGAAATGTTTAAAATAAAAATACATTGGGGGAGGGGGAGGGGGAGACCGCCCAGCAAGATGGCGCTGTCTGCGTGGCTGCGGCCCTTCTCCCGGCTGCTAGCCCCGACCAGGCTCCCGAGCGGCTTGTCAGCAGGTCCAAGTTCTATGTTGGGGAGCCACTACACGACAAGCCTGATTGGCTGAAAGTGGGGCTGACCTTGGGCAGGACCGTCTTCTTGTGGGTCTATCTCATCAAACAACATAATGAAGATGTATTAGAATATAAAAGAAGAAATGGGTTGGAATAAACTGTTTAAGTGCTAATACTGTATGTTCCATATAGAGTTGAAAGCAGTTGAGTTGTAAGCGAGAGAGAAAAGTTATATGTGAATCTATGTAATCAGTCTCAGCAAAGTGGGAATAGAAGGATCATTCCTCAACATAATAAAAGCCATATATAACAAACCCACAGCCAACATCATACTCAATGGGCAAAAACTAAAACCATTTCCCCTAAGAACAGGAACAAGACAGGGATGTCCACTCTCACCACTCCTGTTCGACATAGTACTGGAAGTGCTAGCCATAGGGATCAGAAGCAATCCCATTTACCATTGCGCCAAAAAAATTAAAATACCTAGGAATAAACTTAACTAAGGAGGTAAAAGACTTATATGCTGAAAACTACAAAACACTGAAAAAAGAGATAGAGGAAGACATAAACAGATGGAAGAATATACCGTGTTCATGGATTGGCAGAATCAACATCATCAAAATGACAATACTACCCAAAGCAATTTATAAATTCAATGCAATCCCCATTAAATTACCAACGGCATATTTCACAAATCTAGAACAAACTTTCCAAAAATTCATCTGGAATAAAAAAAGGCCCCTAATAGCTGCAGCAATCCTGAGAAAGAAGAACAAAGTTGGTGTGATCTCAATACCAGATATCAAGCTGTATTACAAAGCCACTGTTCTCAAACTGCCTGGTACTGGCACAAGAACAGACATATAGATCAATGGAATAGAATAGAGAGCCCAGAAATCACTATGCTCAATGACCCAAACCACTATGCTCAATTAATATTCGCCAAAGAGGCATGAACATACCATGGAGTCAAGACAGTCTCTTCAATAAATGGTGTTGGGAAAATTGGACAGATACATGCAAAAAAATAAAACTAGACCACCAACTTACACCATTCACAAAAATAAACTCAAAATGGATAAAGGACTTAAACATAAGATGAGAAACCATAAAAATACTACAGGAATCCACAGACAGCAAAATCGCAAACATAGGCCGAAGGAATTTCTTCACTGATACTGCTCCTAGGGCATTGGAAACTAAAGAGAAAATAAACAAATGGGACTACATCAAAATAAAAAGGTTTTGCACAGCAAAGGAAATCATGAC
>NW_006293232.1:1392880-1408617 GCF_000327345.1 Myotis davidii | reverse complement strand
TCTCCCTTTCCCGTTCATCTTCCTTTCTGGGTTCTCAATATTTGGTTGATCTTATTCAAAGTTCTCCATAAAGTTCTTACCATTTGCAAACAGCATGGATGGAACTGGAGAGCATTATGCTAAGTGAAATAAGCCAGTCAGAGAAAGATAAATACCACACGATCTCACTCATTTGTGGAATATAATGAACAACATAAACTGATGAACAAGGACAGATCCAGAAATGGAGAGGCATCAATTGGATCATTGGGCCTTGGATGACAGATCCAGAGATGGAGAGGCATCAATCGGATCATTGGGCCTCGGAGGGGGAAGATAAGGAGGGTAAGGGGGAGAGATCAACCAAAGGACTTGTATGCAAGCATATAGGCCTAACCAATGGACACAGACAACAGGGGGATGAGGACATGAGTTGGGGGGGTTAGGGGGTAACGTGGGGATAAGGACACATAAGTAAAAACTTAATCAATAAAAAATTTAAAAAAATACATTGGGAAGGATTAACAAAAAATTAGACACTGAAGAAGAAATGATCACCATACCTGAAGACACAGTAGAATGCTGTCCAAAAATGAAGCACTAGAGGAAAATAAACAGAGAATATGTAAACTGTGGAGCTATATTAAGCAGTTAATATGCCTATGATTAAAAAATATATTTAAAGAAATAGTGCTCAAAACTATTCCAACTTTGATGAAAACTATAAGTGCCGAGATCCTATAAGCTCAATGAACCCCAAGCAAAAGAAAAATAAATAAAATAATACCCAATCACATCATGGTCAAATTACTAAAAACCATCAATAAAAAGAAAATCTTAAAATCATCCAGACCAAAAAATAGAAACACATTATGTAAAGAGGTACAAAGAGAAGAATGAAAGCAAACTTCTCATCAGCCACTATGCAAGCTAGAAGACAATTAAACATGTTTAAGGATTGAAAGAAATAAACCGTCAACCTTATCTTTCATATCTTTCAGAAATGAAGATAAAATAGAGAATTTTTTTAGATAGTCAAAACTAAAAGAATTCATTGCCAGCAGATATTCATTACAAGAAACGTTAAAGAAATTTCTTTAAGCAGAGAGAAAATGATACCAGATGCTAATTCTGACCATCAAAAAAGAATGAAGAGCATAGATTTGTGGATAAATGCATAAGATTTTTTTCAATTTTAAAATACCTTTAAAAGAACTATTTAATTAGAAATAATAATAAATTTATCAGTTTATAACATATGTATTGTAAAATGTATGACAAAAAAACAATAAAAGGAATAGAAAGGTGAAAATGGATGTATACTGTTGGAAGGTTCTCTGACCATATATGAAGTGATACAATGTTTTTTAAAGGTAGACTCTGGTAATGTAAAGATGTATTTTTTAAGCCCTAGAGCAGCGGTTCTCAACCTGTGGGTCGCAACCCCTTTGGCGGTTGAATGACCCTTTCACAGGGGTCATCTAAGACCATCCTGCATATCAGATATTTACATTACGATTCATAACAGTAGCAACATTACAGTTATGAAGTAGCAACGAAAATAATTTTATGGTTGGGTCACAACATGAGGAACTGTATTTAAAGGGCCAGAAGGTTAAGAACCACTGCCCTAGAGCAACCACCAAACTTAAATAAATAAATAATAGATAGATAGATAGATAGATAGAGCAAAGGGTTTGGGCCTGGAAGTCATAAGCATAGTTAGAAAGAAACCATAAAAATGTATTCAATTTTTAAAAAGCAAGAAAAGATACACAAATAGAGAGAAATAGCAAGATAATAGATCTAAATCCAGACATACTGATAACTACATTAAAATTAATAATTGTATTAAACAATCTAATTGTAAAGCAGAGATTATTATATTGGATAAAAAAAGCAAAACCCAACTAAATATTGTTACAAAAACCCATCTCAAGTATACTTAAAAGAAGGTGAAGAGATTAGCCAAAGCCCATGGACACAGGCAATGCTGTGGCAAAGGCCAGGGGTGGTGGGGGGCTGGGAACTGGGTGGAGAAGGGCAAAGGGATGGGGTGGGGGGAAATGGGGAACATTTGTAATAGTGTCAACAATTTTAAAAAAGTAAAAGAATGGGAAAAGATACCATAAAAATAGTAAACATAAGAAAGTTTGATTAACTGTATTTCCTACTCTCAGCCAAAGTAGAATTTGAGAAAAAAAAAAAAGTGATTAAGAATATTTTATAGTAATAAAAGTATCTATTTATTATTGATATAATAATCCTAAATCTGTATGCATGTGAAAGCACAGTTTCAAAATACATGCACTGATATGAGACAAATTCACAGTTTGAGGTGGAGACTCCAACACTCTTACTCAATAATTAATATAATAGAAAATTAGAATATAAAAACTTGAACAATGTCATCAACTAACTTGACCTAATTATTGAACACTCTACCTAACAACATCAGAGTGAACATGTTTTTAACTGTGCATGAAATATTCACCAAGGTAAGCCATATTCTAAGACATAAATCCCTATACATTGTTTAAATCTATAAAAATTGAAATCTTATGGATTAAAAACAAATGATATTGAGAAGATATTCAAATAGTAGAAATTAAATAACACATAATTAAATAACCTCTGGGCCAAACAAAAAAAATGTCTAAGAAAATTTGAAAATGCTCTGAATTTAATTAAAACACAACATAAAATCAGTAGGATACTGAGAGTAAAATTTATTACTTTAAATGCTTATATTAGAAACCGAGAATGATCTGAAAGCAGTAATTTAATGTGGTTTAAGATTTTTGAAAACAAAAATGAAAAGCAAATAATATACGGTGAGCAGAAAGAATAAAGATAAAAAATATTTTATCAAACAAATAGAAACCAAAAACAATAGAGAAAATTGGTATAACCAAAATTTTTGTAAATAAAGTTGATAAACTTCTAGTAAGACCGATCAGGAGAAAAAAAGAAAGGATCCAAACTATCGATATCAAAAATGAAATGAGAGTATCACTATATATCTTGATGCATTATAAAGAAAACACAGAAAAACTGTGAACAGCTTTATGCCAATACATTTGACTTCTGAGATGAAATTAAAAATTTCCTGAAAGTCACAAATTTCCAAAGCTCATTTAAGATGAAAGAGTATATCCATTAAGGAAATTGCATTTGTATCTATACAGAAATTGCATTTTAATAACCTTTCTACAAAGAAAACAGTAGGCCCAATATGGAATCAGTGGTGATAATGAATTCTACCAAACATCTAAGCAAGAAGATACAAATTCTATACAAACATTTATAGAAAAGAAAAGCTTTACATTGATACAAATCAAAGAAATTAGAAAACTATAAACATTCCTAACAAAAATCAAATCCCCCAATAGATAGAAACTAATACGTTGTGACCAACTAGAGTTTACCCCAGAAATTCAAGTTTGGTTTAACTTTCAATACCAATTAATAAACTTTCCATATTAACAAACCAAAGCAACAACAGCCTTGGTAATAATATCAATAGATGGAAAAAATATTTGACAAAATTCACCATCCATTTTCAAAAAACAAGAGATAGAAGGGATTTGTCACATCTGATAAAAAGACATTTTCAAAAACCCTTTCTTCCTAAATTTTAGAACAAGGCAAAAGATGTCTGTTCTCACAACTTCTAATCAACACGTTGGAGGCCCTCGCTAGTACAATAAATAATATAAAAATAAGGGGACAGGATTAGAAAAAATAAAAATAAATACTTATTCAACTTCATGTAGCTGGAAGGTGGGAAAGCCAAGTATCATCTCTTGTCTGCTCTGGTAGCAGTGGGTTCCTCATCTACATTCTACCCCTTTCTCCAATGAAACAATGGGAAGCATATTTTATTCTATTCTTGTTGGAAGATTTATTTCATAGTGTAATTCAAGATGCAAACAGCGTTACCCATTGGGAAAAGTCATGGATGCCATCTTACGCTCTGCATACACTATTAAAGATCCCCCTCTGATTAAGCAGCTCTCTTTATACCCACTATCCTGGACATTAGGGTGGATATATGTCCCCTAATATATCATTTGCAGTGATGTACAAAAATACATCCAGTAAAACAAGCAAAACCCATCCAGTAAAATAAGCAATGTAAAAGGAAAATAAAAAAATGCCTCTGTAGAAATATTTTGCTTTTAATCTCCAGACAAGAGCTTGACATTTAAAACAGCTACGCAATTAGCTTGAAGTTGCAAATTAAGTGAAAAAATAAAATGGGAGCGAGGAGATGGTAGGCTTTCAAAGAAATCCAAAGAAATCCAAAGAATGTAAATGTAACTCCATTTACATTCTGACCACAAAGCCCCTAACCCCCTGTAACCTTCGCCATAGACATTCCTCTGCTTGCTACTAGACAATCGGTGCCAGCCTTCCATGGCTTCCTTAAATGAGAAGGTCTACTGGGACTTCCTTTGAGGACAGCATAATGCTTCTGAGACCGAGCTGAATTTTTGGAGACAAGGTGGGAGTTGCTCAAGCAAACAAAGGGAATCGCTGGAAGGACGCTTACTGGGTCCCAAAGCAAGCTCTCCAGAAAATCAGTCTTCAGCTCTAACCTCCCTTTGGAGGTTGGCAAGAACCCTTAGGGCTTCTTGAGAGAGATTATGTGGGTGGTGGCTCCATGGCAGCAGAGCTGCACGTCAGCATGTTGACTCAAGAGGAGCACACAAGCTTTTCCGAGGCGGAGAAAAGAGAAGGGAGGCTGCTGGCGCCAAGGTGACACTGGCATCGGGTGCTTGGGGTGTTTTCTACCCTTTGATGGGGCAAGACACTAGCTGCTTTAGAAGTGGAAGTGAATAGGGGTCTACATGGCTTTGTTCTCATTGAACAAAGAATCATCCTGATTCTTGTTTTTCTCTCTCAATGGTGAAGGCCAAAGGCACGGGAGAAATGTGGGCAGTCACTCAACAAGCAGAGGTGGCGGATTTTATCAGCTAATTTGCAGATATTTACTAAGTGTCTCAATGTGCAGCAAGCACACTACAATAGGGTTCACTGAGAAGGACAAAAAGAATAGCCAGATGTTATTGTATGTTTACAATGTTTGAGGCACTGTGGTAATGGTTTTATGGGTCTTATCTTTTTTAATCTCAACACTATCTTATGTTAGCATTTGCATTTTCCAGATGATGAAATAGAGACTTGAAAGCTTAGCAGCTTGCTTGCTGACTAAAGATACTAAGTGACAAAGCCAGATTTGAAACTCGTTTTGCTTACTTCCAGTGTCTGTCTAAACATTATTCTAGAAGGGACAAAGCTGTTCCTCATATCAAAGCAATGCGTTTTTCCCTCTAGTTAACTTCACCGCAGATTGCCAGCCAGTCAGAATTAGCCATGAGCCTCAGAACCTGACCTGACAGAAATTTGAAACTCTTACTTATTCCCATATCTCCTGTTTCTGCCAAGTTTTGAAGAGCTCCTCAATTTAAGAGGAATACCACTGGCAGGGGCCCTCCTACCCGGGTTCTACGCCGTTCAGTGATTTTATGTTCAACACCATGTTCTCCTTTCAGTTCACAGAAGCAGAGCCACGGGAAGGTCCATGGATAATATTTATGCAGATAAGTGAATTACCATCCAGAATGAAAAGGTCAGTTTTAGAATTCAGAATCTGAAATGCATTAGCTCTAATCAAGGTTGCTGAAGTATGTTCCTGCCTGTTAACAGGTTTATCAGAGATGTGCTAGGCTCGTTTTGGAACCAGTAAATCATACATACATATACATTTAGAAACGAGTTATACTGACCCAACTGGCGAAGCTTCCACAGTGGTTCTCAACCTTCTGGCCCTTTAAGTACAGTTCCTCATGTTGTGACCCAGCCATAAAATTACTTTCGTTGCTACTTCATAACTGTAATGTTGCTACTGCTATGAATCGTAATGTAAATATGCAGGATGGTCTTAGGTGACCCCTGTGAAAGGGTCATTCGATCGCCAAAGGGATTGCGACCTACAGGTTGAGAACCGCTGCTCCAATAGAATACAAATGGATAAAGCTCCTGTTATGTCTTAAGCACAGTGGTAAGACCTAAAGATACAAATAAGAAAGATACTGTTTCTGTCCTCAAAGAGGTCACTTACCATTTTTTATTTAATAATATATTTTGCCCTGGCCGGTTGCTTGGTGGTTAGAGCATTTGCCCACAGACCAAAGGGTCAAGGGTTCGATTCCCAGTCAAGGGCACATACCTCAGTTGCAGGTTCGAGTTCCCTCACATCAGTGCTTCTCTCTCTCACTCTTTCTCTCTCTCCTCCTCCCTTCTACTCTGTCTAAAAATCAATGGAAAAAGTATCCTCAGGTGAGGATTAAAAATAATTATAATAATGATTATCTCTTTCCATGAAAATGAGTACTTTTCCTTCCTTTCTAATACAGTTTGCAACACATTTTCAGCTTAACTTGGAATTTGCATTTTCTGCAATACATCAGACTAGATAATCAAATATCTTAAATAACATGTCTGTTTCTGTTTTGATGAAAACAGCTTACAATGGGTGTGTGCGTGTGTGTGTGTGTGTGTGTGTGTGTGTGTGTTTAGAATATTCTAAGTGCATTCCTAAACTGACAAGAAGTGTGTAATAGGCCAAAGCAAAAAACAAGTTTATTTGGGGAGGTGAAAGGCAAGCATGTGCAAAATCCAGCCTTGTTCCTGAGGGAATCTGTTAAACGCTGGTGAACTTGAACATGTTTTGAAGCCTGTGCAAGGCACAGAAGAAAGCAGAGAACACTAGGGCACACCTAAAGTAGAGAGTCAAATTGTAGACTCCCGTGTAAAGCTGAGACCTCACTGGGATACAATTTCTTCTCAGAAGTAGACAACAAGGAAGCAACTCTTTTCACTTTGGCACTGAGTGTAGAGGGGAAAAAAATCTCTCTTAATAATTTGGAACTATAAACCAGCTCTCACACAGGTTTTTGGCTCAATTTAAAATGTTCTGGGTGGTCCAAAAAATTCAAATAGAAATGTTGATATAAAATGGCCCTGGATTTTAGTGCCTGCCTCCAGGTGATAGAAAAAAGCAAAATAAAATCCTCTCCAAAGGAATTCTACATTAACATGACCTGAAAGAAAATTCTCTCAGATAACGATCCAAAAGGATATGAGCTGAAAGTAAAAAATTGCAAACACACAGATAAACAAATAATCATGAGTAAGAACCAAAGTAGTAACATTGCAGAATCACGCACAAAACTTCAGATTTTGGAATTATCACATGCTGGATATAAAATAAGAATGTTTAATATGCTTCAAGGAGTAAGGTCGAAAAATATAAGCAAGAAACTATTTTTAAAAAGTCTGAAAAGCTAATTTAAAAATGAAAACTGGCAAGAAAGTAAATGAAATTAAGCAACAAATGAGTTAAATAGTAGATTAGAAACAGGTGAAGAGAGACTTAGTAAAAGGAACATAGATTTAAAGAAATTATTCAGAATGTTTCTGAAAGAAACATATTAAAGATACAAGAGATAAGATTAGAGTATAGCATAAGAAAGCCCAACATAATCTAATTAGAATTGCAGAAGGAAATATTAGTAAGAATGAGAAAAAAAGCAGTATTTGAAGAGATAATAATGGAGAATTTTCCAGAAAGACATCAACTCAGACATAAGCAGAATAAAAATAAATCCACACCTAAACATATCATAATCCTATATAATAAAAGTCTAATATGCTAAGTGTTCAGTTGTCCAGTCGTCTGTTCAACCAATCAACGCATGATATGCTAATGATATGCTAAAGACACTCAACCGCTCACTATGATGTACCCTGACCACCAGGGGGCAGATGCTCCAACCGGTAGGTTAGCTTGCTGCTGGGGTCCAACTGATCAAGACGGGCCACACATGCCCTGGAGCCCTCCCGCAGTCCCTTCCCTGCTGGCCAACCTCCTGCGTCCTTCCACAGCCCCAATTGTGCACCAGTGGGGTACCTTGGCCTGGCCTGCACCCTCTCGCTCCAGGCTAAAGGACTCCCCCCCACCAAGTGCACAAATTTCATGCACTGAGCCTCTAGTGAAACTATAGAGCACCCGAGACAAAGAGAAGGTTTTAAAAACAGCCAGTAGAAAAGTTTAACTTGGGTTTGGTATGGGATATCAAAACAAAATGATAGCCAACATTCTCAAAAGAAAAAGTTATTGCCATTTTAGTGGATTTTAGTAATAGTTTTGAATAAACGAGTGAATTATAAGTCATAGATCTAAGATGAAAGCCTTCTTATTCCAAAATCTGTGTTTATCAACATCAGATATACAAATAAAAGGAATCCAGCCTTAATGAAACTCCAGATCATGGCATTTGACATGTTACTCACTTTGAAAATGAATAGGATGCAAAGTTTATTTCTGAAATTTTGATCATGTCTATATTGCTATAATAGATACATAGCTATCCTCTCAGACTTTAAACTCTGCACAATTCTACCAGAATAATTTCCCCTATCACTTTTGTCTTGCTCCATCACTGATTAGAAACTTTGAAAGATTAAGTACTTCCTAGCACATCCCATCAAAACACAAGGCTGTGGAGCAGTAGTACTGGCCAGTGGCTGTGCTCTATCTAGAACTCACCAAACAAGGGCTTATGTTTCTATATATGTGACCTGGAAAAGTTCTATGTGTTTGTTCCATAGTTTTCTCATCTGTAAACTGAAAATAATAACATCTATGATTTGTGGCAAGGATTAAAAGATATAGATCAAGTGCTTTGCACAGAACTGACTCAGAATAGTCACTGCAGTTGGTTGCTACTATTAAATAATCATTTTTCTTCTTTATTTACTTTTAAAATATATTTTATTGACTTTCTACAGAGAGGAAGGGAGAGAGAGAGTTAGAAACATCAATGAGAGAAAAACATCCATCAGCTGCCTCCTGCACACCTCCCAACTGGGGATGTGCCCACAACCAAGGTACATGCCCTTGACGGGAATTGAACCTGGGACCTTTTAATCCGCAGGTCAACGTTCTATCCACCAAGTCAAACCAGTTAGGGCTTCTTTATTTTTATCATCATCTTCTCTCTCCTTTCTCTCATGTCCTGCTGGCTTCTGCTTCTAGGCCAATGATTTGCAAAGTGAGGTCCCCACAGCATCAGCATCACCGAGGAATATTTTAGAAATACAAATCCTTGGGCCTCACCCAGACCTACTGAACTGGAAACTCTAGAGCAGTGGTTCTCAGCCTTGGCTGCACATTAGAATCACCTGGGAATCTTTTTAAAATCCTGATTTCTGGGCCTCATCCTCTGGAAATTCTGCTTCTTTGTTATGGGGTGGGGCCACAACATGTATTAAACTCTGGTATCAAATTGTGGGGTGGGGCCACAACATTAGTAACAAAGAAACTGAATTTCCGGAGGATGAGGCCCAGAAATCAGGATTTTAAAAAGATTCCCAGGTGATTCTAATGTGCAGCCAAGGTTGAGAACCACTGCTCTAGAGGCGAAGGACCAGCATTCTGTGTTTTAGCAAGCCCTTTAGGTGATTCTGTTGCACTTGAGGACCGCTGCTCTAAGCCCTTGTACATGTTGCTCAGCTGTTCTCAACGCGTTAGGCTTTTGTAAATGTGCGAAGCAGCTTTGGTTGTCACAATGCTTGATGATTCCCTACTAGCAATTAGTGGGCCAGGGATGTTCCAAAATATTCACTTCCTCAACCTTCTTCTCCCTTTGTACCTATGGAAATCCTGCACAATTCCTCAGGACTGGCTCCTCCACACTTTCTTGTCTTTGTCCATTTCAGCCCAGACCATGATCTTTCTTAGGACATGACTATATACATTATATATACATAATATTATTTCATGTAAAATATCCTCTGTAGGAAGAAAGCATGAGTTTAGTAGTTAAAACCCTAGAGTAGGGAGCCAGAATGCCTGGGTACAAATCTTAGCTCTATGACTCCCTTAACTTACTACCCTGGATTTTGTTACTTATTGTCTCAGCCTCAATTTACTCATTTATAAAATGGGGATGGTAATAATGCATACATTAAAGTGTGAGAATTACATCTTTAGCACAGTGCTTGGCACAAAGGAAGTACTGTACAGTGTTGACTTGGAGCTGAAGTTTTAGGGTGGGTAACGGGAGTATTGCCTTCAATGTCCCTGCTGCATCTCCTCCTCCTGTTCCGGCGACAGTTGAGGTGAAGGACTTGGGAATTTAGGACCTCAGCCATCTATTTCCATTTCTTTCTACTTGAGAGATATAAATGAGGACAGAATTATATTTCCAGAGCCTCTGCGAGTCTTTTTATTTGAATCCTGTTCTTCTTAATGGTTTTGCTTTAAAAGATCCTTGTTTCCTGCCAATTTCTGATGGCTGTCCTCCATCACCTGCCTTTTGTTTCCCAGAATCCCATCGGCCATTAGCCACTGGCAGGGGCCCTACCTTTGGCGGCACTGAGCACAGTATGGCTGATGAAATGCTCCATAGAGCCCGCCAATTCCAACACAGAGTGCCCGAAGCTGGAGTTGATGACAACTCCGCCTGAGGTGGCAGGAGCACACAGGCTCTGGGTGGTTCTAGACTACAGTAAGAGGAGGAGGTGATGCATGAATGTGGGAAAAGGGCACTGGTTTTGTGAGGAAGCCTAAGAGTAAAGAAGGTGAGTTAGGCTCTATTTTGCATGTACTATCCCACAAGCAAAGACCCTGGTGGAAGAAAAACACTGGTCAGACAAGCTCTTTTCATTGGCATGAAGGAAAAGAATAAAACATCTGCGTCTTTGTCCATTTATCTAGGAGGACAGTGGTCGGCAAACTCATTAGTCAACAGAGCCAAATATCAACAGTACAATGATTGAAATTTCTTTTGAGAGCCAAATTTTTTAAACTTAAACTATATAGGTAGGTACATTGTTATTAACTTAATTAGGGTACTTCTAAGGCTTAGGAAGAGCCACACGTGGCTTGCGAGCCGCAGTTTGCCGACCACGGGTCTAAGAGACTTCCTAAAATTAAACTCTTACTTCACTAAGTAGTTATCTCAGGCAGCAAATGAATTCATAAAATAATTCAATAAATAAACATTCTGGGAAACATTTATGCTGATATCCAACATGTATTAAACTCTAGTATCAAATGAGAAAATTCTAACTATAGCTATCTGCTTGTTAGTGCTTTAGTTGAAAGGAAGAAGATGAGGAGGAAGGGAGAAAGGATTGCAATGTTATCTCAACCAAGACCTACCAGGGCAGAGCTGTCAGGCCCCCAGGCCAATCCTTAGTTTGGCCAGTGTGTGGCTTCCATGAGATCAATTTAACCAGCAGAGCTCTGATTAATGAAGCACATGAGAGATGAACAAAACCAGACTATTTCTTTATTAGTTTAAGCTGAGAGATAAAAATTCTAAAAAGACTGATAACCACAGGAGCTGATGGTATCATTTTCTACCCAATTGCAAAAAAAAAAAAAAAAAAATGGACAAAAGTCTTGAATATACTCTTTCACAAAAAAATATATCAAAATCGTCAATTATTGAATGAAAACAGGCTTAATCTTCTTAATCACCTGGGAAATACAAACAAAAACTAAAATAAATAAGACTCCATCTATATCCACCAGAATGGCTAAAATTAATTAATCACTGACAATGATAGATCAAGTAGACTCACAAACACTGCTCTTGGCAAAAAGGGAATGAAGACTGCAAATAAAATTAATGTTACAGATTGAATTAAGGTTGCAGATGGAATTAGGGTTGCTAATCAGCTGACTAAAATTGGAAGGCGATCCTGGATTATCCAGGTGGACCCAATGCAATCACAAGGCTGTAAAAGAGGAGGAGGGAGGCAGAAGAGAACAGATAGGATTCAGCCCAACATTGCTGGCTTTGAAGTTGAAGGAAAAGGGCTCTGAGCTAAAGAATGTGGGCAGCTTCTAAAAGTGGAAAAGTCAAGGAAACAGATTTCCCCCTAGAGCAGCGGTTCTCAACCTGTGGGTCACAACCCTTTTGGGAGGCGAACGACCCTTTCACAGGGGTCGCCTAAGACCATGGGAAAACACATATATAATTACATATTGGTTGATTTTTCTTTGTTAAATGGCATTTAATACATAAAATAAATATCAAAAATATAAGTCTTTGTTTTATGGTTGCAAATATCAAAAAATTTCTATATGTGACACGGCACCAGAGTTAAGTTAGGGTTTTTCAAAATGCTGACACGCCGAGCTCAAAAGGTTCACCATCACTGCCCTGGAGCCTTCAGAAGGAGCACAGGCTGACAATGAGAACTATTTGGGATTTCTGATGTTCAGAACTGTTAGATAATATATTTGTGTTATTTTAAATAATTAAATTGTGGTGATTTGTTACAGCAGCAATAGGAACTCATACACTATATATAATAATCTATAATAATAAAAGCATAATATGCTAATTAGACCTTCAGCTGAATAACCTTCAGGATGTCATTCTGGACATCCTTCCAGATAAAGCTGTGGTGGTGGGGGCTGAGGCAGAGGCAGTTAGGGGCAATCAGGCAAGCAGGCAGAGTGGTTAGGAGCAATCAGGCAGGCAGGTGAGTGGTTAGGGGTAATCAGGCAGGCAGGCCAGCAGTTAGGAGCCAGCAGTCCCGGATTGCAAGAGGGGACCCCACCTTCCCCCCACACACGAATTTTGTGCATCGGGCCTCTAGTCTATATATATAAAAGCTTAATATGCTAAGTGTCTGACTGTTAGTTCAACCATTCAACCAGTCGCTATGATGCCCACTGACCACCAGGAGGCAGATGCTCCAACCAGTAGGTTAGCTTGCTGCTGGGATCTGGCCAATCGGGACTGGGCAAGAGGGGCCAGACATGCCCTGGAGCCCTCCCATAGCCCCTCCTCACCGGCCGGCCCCAACAGCCCCGATAGGTCCCCAGACAGGCTGGACATGTCCTAGAGCCCTCCCACGGTCCTTCCTGGCCCCGATCATGCACCGGTGGAATCTCTTGGCCTGGCCTGCAGGGACTGGGCCAAAACTGGCTCTTCGACATCCCCTGAGGGGTCTCAGATTGCAAGAGGGTGCAGGCCAGGACAAGGGATGTCATGAGTGCACGAATCCATGCACCAGGCCTCTAATGTTGAAGAAACGCCATGGATAACACCAACAACCACTAATCCTGTATAGTAAAACCCTAATATGCAAATTAATCGAACGGCAGAAGGACCGGTCGCTATGACACACACTGACCACCAGGGAGCAGATGCTCAACCCAGGAGCTGCCCCCTGGCGGTCAGTGCGCTACCATGCTGCTCCTTAGTGCTGCCACAGAGGCAGGAGAGGCTCCCGCCGCCACTGCTGCGCTCACCAGCCTTCGCTGCAGGCGAGCGGAAAGGACCAAGGGGTCCGGACTGCAAGAGGGCTCAAACTGGGCTGAGGGACCCTCCCTCCCCCAGGCCTCTAGTATAATTTATATTTGGCTTTTGAGTATAATTACAGGGAACATACATGTATGCAACCCTCCTACACACACACACACACACACACACACACACACACACACACCTGGGCAGCAAGAGACTTGTTGCAGTTAGCTGAATGGCTGCAGGTATTGTCTGCATTGCCTGGGGTTAGAATTGAATTGTGCAAATAGAGAGAGAAAAGCTTGTTTACTCTCCAGAAAGGAGGATATCTGCAGGTGGGAAAAGTGGCCCTTTTGCTGACAAAGTCAGTAATCTGAAGATTTGCAAAAATGGGATATAAAATACACACAGGTGCAAATAGATGTCGGTAAATATAAAAGTGAAACAAGTAATTAGAGGTTTCTTGGAGAGAGCCAATTAATTAACTCCATTTCTGGGAATATTGGAAGCTAGTCTGTGATCCAGGTTGAAGAGCTAGACCATGCACTGAGTAGCAGCAACCAAGGAGTATCTTAGGGAAGCAAAAATACCCACCACCTTCATCAGCCCCATTCAAATCACCCTAAATAAATATCAAACCCCAAAACATGATTATTATGTAAACACAGCTTCAAGCTACTGCCAAATAAATAAACTTTCTACATAAAAGCAGTGTGTTTGTCCTCCAAAAGCTGCTTCAGAGTAGTCCCTGCCCCACATCCCCATGTGATCACAGACCCAAGCCCTTCCTATTTGGAAATTCTGGCGGTGCCATAGCATGCATATTATCAAGGGCGCTTATCTTTCTTTTGAATAAGCACACAGGACAAGAATGAAAGAAGTGGTCTATCTAAGCAACAAGGAGATGCCAAGAACTTGGAAATAGAATTAACAAGATTAGCTTCAACATACAATGGCTCCAAGCTGACTTATAGAAGGTTGCCTTAAAAAGAAAGGCAGGCCAGCCAGCAAGCCCTGGTTATAAGTAGATTTAAAGTATTAGCACATTTAAAGAAACAATGCATCATTTAGAAAGAGTCTATCCACCCAAAAAGAAAAGTATTAAAAAGTGACAAAGAAGCAAATGCTTGCTGAACCCACAAAACCACTGTTCAGGAAGGATGGTCTTGAGGTCTGTGTGCCAGGTTCACGTCCGTGCAATGGAGATGGCTGTGTCAGTCCATCATGTTCTGATCAAACTAAATAAATCTAGCTAATTCCTCTGGTTCTAATCATCTGTTTACCAAGTAATCTTTTTAAAAAAAATATATTTTTATGGGTTTCAGAGAGGAAGGGAGAGGAAGAGAGAGAAACATCAATGATGAGAGAGAATCATTGATCGGCTGCCTCCTGCACGCCCTCTATTGGGAATTGAGCCCACGACCCAGGCATGTGCCCTTGACCAGAATCAAACCTGGGATTCCTCAATGTTCTATCCACTGAACCAAACCGGCTAGGGCACCAAAAAATTTTTTGATCATTGTCTCAGTCCAGTGGAACTGCTAAAACAAAATACCACAGACTGGGTGGCTTATAGGCAACAACAATTTATTTCTTGCCAATCTGGGTGCTAGGAGATCCAAGATCAAGGCCCTACGATAGTCACATTCATCACATTCTGGTCAAGGCCCTCTTCCTGATTCATAGCCAGGGCCTTCTCACTGTGCCCTCACATGGTGGAAGGGACAAAGGATTTCTTATGGGATCTCTTTTATAAGGGCACTAATCCCTTTCATGAGTGCTCCATCCTTGTGACCTAAGAACCTCCCACATTATCACCTTCTAATATCATCATTTGGGAGTTACAATTGCAACATCTGAATTTGAGGAGGAAACAAACATTCAGGCCACAGCAATTATAACATGACTATAGGAAAAGAATGCACGAATCTACAATCAAGAGAACTTTATCTGCTTAAAATGGTTATGTTCTCATCATAAAGTCATACATTATTCCTCTAGTTTAATTTGAACTATACACCAACTTTTCACCTGATTAACGTTTACCACATAAGAGCCCTTAGATCTTTATCTTAAAGGGAAGGATTTTGCCAACTCTCAGTTGGGTCATAATTCCCACCAGAGCATTAGTCTTGCCCACAGGAGGGTTGGAATTCTTTCAAAGACTTCTCAGATTGTCTGGGAAAGTGTTCATGTGCCATTAGAACTATCCTGTTTTGAACTAGCTACAATGTGCCACTAAAGACCTTTTCTCTGGCAAAGAGCATATCTGTAGGAAAAAAGTAGTCCTTTTGCTGACAAAGTTAATAACATTCAGATTTGCAAAACTAAGGCATGAAATACACTCAGAGAAGACTCCCCAAGCCTGCTTTTCCAAAACATCTCATTCTCCCCTCTGCTGAGACGTACACAACTATG
>NW_006293232.1:1390262-1392856 GCF_000327345.1 Myotis davidii | reverse complement strand
GAGTGACTTATTCATGAATGGAAAATTAAAACATAAAAAAGAATTGGCTAGAAATTAAAGAGGACACCCAGAGGGGCTTGTCTCCGGACGAAACCCAGAGGCCAAGTCACGTGAGCCCTTGATGCTATTCCAGTTCAATCACATGCATGACCTTTGTGGTCTGGAGGAACCACTAGAGTCAGCTAGCCTGGCTCAAATTTGATGAGTATTACTGGATAATAAAAACACTAGTACCTGTGGTTCTAACTTTTACTTTTAGTGAAATAATTTTTATTAGAGTGCTATTTAAATATGCAAAAACATATAGATCTGGGTAGAAATTCCCCATGCTCACACAACTGTACATGCACAGAAACAGTAAAATTCAAATTAACTCTCTTTCTTCAACGTGACACATGATGTTCCTTTGCTGAAATAAAACCACTCCTTACACTGTGACTATGTACTTAGTCCTGAATGCCAGAGCACGAATCTTGTAGGTTTGGCAGCCGGAGCTACTATGCACTAGGAGAGAACTTTATGTTCCCGGCACAGTTCCTTATTTAAGCTACTATGAGACTTTTATTCACAGCCGGCATCTTGATGCCATTGGCCTTCACTAATATATTAAATTTTTTTTTCACTGTTCTTTTCCTTTCTACTCCAGGCCAATAACATTATAAAAGCCCAACCCCAACGCCGAAGTATGTTGTCAGTACTCACGGAGTCCTTGAGGGCTTAAAATGTGTTTATATTCTTGTGTTTAAATTATTGTCAAATTAAGCACAAATTTTGTTTTAGTCACCGTGGAGAACTTACACATGCTGGTTTGCAAAACTGGTGGAGTCTAGTCCCTTGACGGAGCCCTGTGTCCTGGGTCCACACCCCCCTTCCCATGGGCGGGAGATACGTCAGACATAAGATCAATGTTCCCTTTCTCTCAGCTCACAAACTTGTTGGGGCAAACGCATGCCCTTTGCTTTGATTTTGCACTCTGCATCTCTGAGCTTCGCTTTGTAAGTAAGGTTATGTAAAGTGTCTGGGGGGATACGCCTGTAGCCAAACTCATCTTCTCCAGGAAAGATAAAAGCTGGAAAAACAGTGAGATTTTAGTCTCAGTGCCTACTTCTCTTAAGATTTTAAAAGAATAATAGCCTTTCCTTAAACAGTGAACAGTGGGAATGACTAGAAAAGCTTCACAGTATTTTTGCTTTTTATTTTCTGCTCATGCGTACGAGAGCAGAGACTTGCATCTGCCTTTGCCTTCTACTCCATTTTCCGCTTCCCTTGGGAGGTGAAATAAACTTTTAGGATGAAAGAAAAATGTTTAATTTTACAAATTTGAAACACTGGTTATGAGATCTCTGCCAGATCTACATCAGTTCTGCATGCAAACAAATAATTTGGAAGTAAAGCTGGGATCTGGACAATGCTCCCAAAAGCCAATGAACCCTGTCCTCCAAAGGCCCACTGATTTAAAATGCCACCATGGCTACATGTAAATTTCCATATAAATGAAGGACAATTGCTGCACCTCAAGCTGCCACATGGATCCACCAGTCTATTCCCAGGAGTGCCAAACTATTTTAAATATTATGAACAGATAATGAACTTCTGCATCGGACCTCCTTATTTTCTTATTTTTCTTTCATAATTTTATTTTATTACTTTTGTCTTTTCTGTCTGCATTTTTGGAGCTTTCATCATCTTCATCTTTCAGATCTGCAGCTTGACCTTCAAGCCTTCTTTGAAAAAAATTTAGAAATCATGATTTTTTTAAATGTAAGAATGATTTATTTTTCCTCCTTCATTGAAGCCTGTTTTTATTTTAAGGCTAAAATATTATCCTAAATGTTTTTTGTTTTGTTTTGTTTTGTTTAGTCCTCACCTGAGGACTTTATTTTTTTTAATTAATCTTTTTTAGATAGATAAAAAATAAATAAATAAATAACATTGATCGGTTGCCTCCTACCCACAACCCGGGCATGGGCCGTGACCGAGAATTGAACCCGAGACCTTTTGGTGTACTAGACACACTCCAAACAACTGAGCCACACCAGCCAGGGCTTGTCTAAATGTTTTTAACAATAACATATTGAATGTTCTAAAATTCTTTCTTTTGTTTGTTTCTTGAGTCCATAGTTCCAATTTTCCTCTCCAACTCTAGGCTCATTTTTGCTGCTGCTTTTCCTAAAATATCTAGATCTTTGTTGTCTCCATTAAAAAGAGATCCTGTTTTCTGTCTCTCCTCCAAAAATGCTTTTAAATTTTTATACCCATAGCTATTTTCCCCCCAGCATTTTTACAGATGTGCAAATTTTAAAGTACCTCTTCTCTAATTTCATCAAGAATTTAGGAAGAAGATATAGTTCACTATCCTATATAAGTTAGTAAATTTTTAAGACAAAAACTCAGGGCATTGCTTTAAGTAATATTGGGATAAATGTGGAGATTTCATATTTTATCCAACAGTATATTTTCATCCAAATGCCCACTGACCTTTATTATACACTAAACTTTATTTATAAATGCACGTTTATTTCTGAACTTCATGTCATCCCATTGATCTACCAATGTATTCTTATGTCAGTGACATAGTTTTTAAAATTACTCTT
>NW_006293232.1:1373479-1390236 GCF_000327345.1 Myotis davidii | reverse complement strand
TACACCTGTACACCTGCAAGATATGTTCCCATATCTATGCCACAAGCTTAAATAGATTTTTCAAATGTTTGTGCACAATGAATACTTTTCACAATCATGCAAAAAGAATGCATATCAGGAGACAAAGACCGAAGAAGAATAGAGAAATGAAAATGTTTATATTAATGAGGCAGTCTTATGAACAAATTATTTCTTTTAAAGTCGATAGTAGTAGCATTGTATTTACAGTTTTAAAAATATTTTTATTTATTTCATTTGTTAAATGCGATATAAAAAGCACCCAGGGTTAAAGAATAATTAAAGATTCCCCTTCTATGATGTAGAGTGATTTATCTTAAGAGTTTTGCTTCTCCTTTTGTCCTTCCTCTAACTAAGGACCTGTAAAATGGCCAAAAGGAGGGATTGGAGAGCAAAGGCAAGGCTAGTTGCAAGCAAAGAAACAAGCTGGAAGAAAAATATCATAAAAGCAAACTACAGAAAGGAATGGGGAGAAAGTGGAAAGAAAACAGATCTTTTCTGCTCCAAGTAGAAAGGGTCGTAAAAAAAAAAAAGGAAAAACTGCTCAAACATGAAGGCCAAGGAAGGGTAGGAAAGGAGGAGGGAAAGATTAGGGAGAGAGATAAAGAATAAAGGGAAATGAATGGATTGAAAAACCAAACAGCACCCTCATCTGAAGAGGGCAGGGAGGGGAGGAGAACAGCTGAGGTTTCAGGAGTATGTTGGTCAGATATAAACGTAATTGTTTTATGTTTCCACGCAGATGGCTGCTGTAAATGTGAAACATGCCCAATTTCTAAACACGCAAGAAAAAAAGAACTCACACCCCATGTGAAAGTGAAAAATAAACTGTTTCATTCCCAGACTCCTATTTCTTTTCCCTTGCTCATTTCCCAATGTCCTCACAAGTGTCAAACACAGAGATATTCATGGTGATTTAACCCCTTCCCCAACAATTTTTTTGTTAAAAACGTTTCTTTTTCAGACTAATTTTTTTATTTTGGTTCTATATAGTATTTTTGATGCTGGTTATGAAAACAGTTTGTAATTATTTTTTCTTCCCATTTTTGTGGTTAAGAATAGTATTTCCTCAGAAAGTTTCTAGATGAAATTATTTAGAATGGTACGTATGTTGCTGGTTTTTGAAGGTAAAGTTTTAGACGAGTATACTCGTCGACGACTGAAAAAAGAACATTTTGTGAAAACGTGTATACACGTTTCTGCCGGGGAAGGGGTTAATTGAGTTAAGAAGACTCAAAGGGTGAGAAATTTTAGCTTGATCACCAAAGCCCAGGTCCCAGAAGACCAAGGTCTCAAACAGGCCAATGATTCATTGACCAGATCCAAAGCAAAAATAACCATCTACAACTTGGAAATAAAGCAAGAAGATCATTCATGATCGCAGTAGAGCATTTTCTAACTGGCCTGCTGTGTCTCCTGATTCTCTAGGGCTGTTGTTTAGTTTGACTTAACATTTATTATTAACTAGGGCTCAGACACTGTGTAAAGTTAAGTTTTAGCTTCTAGAAGATAAGTTGTGAGGTATCTTTGTCCAGTGGAGATAAAAATAACAAATGTCCAGTGAAACAAGATTAACTCAGAATTTTTCCAGTTTATTGGCCTCCTAGGGCATTAACACTTTTGTCTATAACTTAACGGCCTTATTTAATCATTCTTTCACCTACTATATATATATACATCTTTCCTCAAAGTCTTCTTACCATCCTGTTGCTTCCCTCACTGATGAGTTAAGCAAATCTCTGACATGTGCTCCACATACTTTTGTATGTTTTTAAATGTTTAAAATGTATACTTTGACAATATGAACACCAACAGTAATACACTTAGCTATCTTTTACTATGTGCCAGACATTATATTAAGTGCTTTGTGAGTACTACCTCATTTAATCCTCACAACAACCCTGTGAGTTTGGGTAAACTGAGGCCCAGAAAAGCTAAGTCTTATTTTTCAAGATCACCCATAAGCCGAAAAATGTTTAGAACTCTGGACTGATGTCATAAGAATCCTGCCTTCTTGCTATTGTATTGTATGTTTCCGCTAAAGGGCAGTCATGGGCAGGGTTCTAGCAAGAGCAGGAGGTCCTAGAAAGATACTGAAACTGGAAGTTGGGTGCTAATGGTGGGAGGCAGTTGGTAGAGCAAAGAAAGCTGTTAGAGAACTAATACATACTGATCTTGGGGGGGGAGGGGCAGGTACCATTATCATTTAACAGGTGAGAAGACTGGAATTCAGACAGAACAGGTTACCTTCCCAAGTCACCCCATTAACAGGAAGCTGAGCAAGGGTGTGAAAGCCTATCACCAGACCCTAAGCCCAGGACACTTGTGAGGCTCCCCCTGTTTCTGAACAGATGGTCAGCAAGTTCGGCCTCATTTGTTCCACTTCTTAGTTCCAAACTATGGTTACAGCTGTCATTATTGCCCCTTTGTCCTGGATCCATTTGGCTTTGAGATTTTTATCTTCCTGCTTTTGTCTTTGACATAATGAGCAGGCAACATTTAATTTGGTCTCTGGTTCTCATTTATTTTCTGGCACCAATCCCAGAGACCAGCTCAAAGGAACAACACACAGTCATAAGATATCAACGGTCTGATTTCTATCCGAGCTGCCTGACACTGGAGTTCATCATTCCTTTCCTAACCACCACCCACCCCCACATTACAACGTATGGACACAATTTTTATAGATCTGCTACTCACTTGCCTGCAATACCACTTTTACACCATAGAATTCGGTACAGTTAATGAATGGTAAGCATCAAGCAGATGGACTGCTCAAAACGGTTAAACATATAACAAAAATTCTATCTGAAATCAATGGTTACCTGAACTTTTTATACAAGGAGTCATAGTTGTTTTTTCAAATGAGGAAAAACATTGACTCGGTCCCAACATCTGCATTATTGTTTGCCAGTTTCAGCTCCATAAGTACCATCTAATAGGAATCAACATAAGACTCTATGTGAGAATATCAAATGATGGCAATTAATCTGAGAACAAATAAGCCTAAAATGTGAGTTATCCTGAGCTACTTAGATATGTTCTTTCCAAAAGCCCCTCCCCAGTTTTGTTTAGGACCCTGATGATTCACTTTTCTGGATATTAATACTCACCTACATTAGAATTTTGAGCTCATAGTTCTCCTCTAATTCTGATTCTCTGGCTTTCTGTATTACTTCTATGTTTATCTAAATTCCTGCCAATAATCCAAAGAAGTTAACTGTTTCTCCTATGTCATCTCTTATTGCAGATAGCATTGATAATTCATCAGAATTCTCTCCAGTAGGAAAGATCACTGAAATAATACAGGAGGGGGAGTGAGAAAGAATAGAGTGGGGAAAGATGGAGAAGCTAATATTTACGGAACATCTACTATATTATAAACATTGTGCTAGAAACTTAGATAGGTGGCCTCACATTTAGTTGTCATAACAACTCTAAGCTGTTAATGTCTCAATGCTAAGCAAACAAACAAAAAAACTGAGGCTCGGTGAAAGTAAATAACTTACTTCATGTCACTCAACTAACAAGTAGTGGTGCCAAAATTTAAACACAACTTTGTCTTGATGTCAAAGTTCATGTACTCTTATCTTGCCCTTTAGTGTCTTCACATCTTATTAGTTACTTTAAAATGCTGATAAATATTTCCTCAGTAGTTAGTTAGCTTCACAAATCTAAAGAAAATTTTAATCAATATGATGGATTTTTAATGGGCACGTACTATGAACTGTTGTGGGCACTGGATATACATTTTAATAAAAAAGAGTTAATGTCCCTCTCATTAGACTTTATGGTCTAATGGGAAAGACAAATTCTAAGTAAGAAATACTAAGTTGCATAAGAAGAAAGGAACTCAGAGCACACACAGTCAGAAGATCAAAACTAGTAAGAAAGTAATATTGGAACTAATAGCTGAAGAATGAGGAGTTAACTAAATAAATAGGTATGATATTTCAGGAATGGTGAGCAGCATCTGTAAAGATTTGGAGGTAAGAGCGTGATAGGTTCAAGCAACACCCACATCAAGTTGCTATGAAGATTAGCTGTTGGGTACAACAAGTTTTCACTGAAAAATTTGAATGTGTATGTGTGTGTGTGCCCACACACCATACACACAGAAAAATAAAAACCGACTATAAAGATGATTCTTCTTCAAAGTACATTTATTTCAGTTTTCCAAGAAGTAAATAAGCCAATTAGTAAATCCACAGGTTCTTTATGAATCTTTATCATGACCATGATCATGATGATCAACTGCATTACTGATGGGTTAAGTACACAATAAACAGACACATTTCCTAATTCTAAAATTTAAAAGCCAATCATTAGTTCTTAGGATTTGGTTATGTGGATAAGCTACCTACTTGTGAGATGAATTATGAGGAGCTTTTCTGAGCAGAGTCCATGAACCTCCAAAAAAACACCAGTGGCCTAGAAAGAATCTGGTTAACATGCGCATATTGGATGAGTTTAAAATCAGGTTAATATGTTTATACACTATTTTTTGAAAGAGTAAATTCTATCTGAGAATGGTCACCCATGAGAGGGTATAAGAAGACACAGAGAACCCTAGCTGGTTTTGTTCAGTGGTTAAACCATTGGCCCCGGGACCAAAGGGTCCCCGGTTTGATTCCTGGTCAAGAACAGGTACCTTAGTTGCAGGTACCAGGCAGATGCGGGAGGCAACCAATCAATGTGTCTCTCTCACATCAATGTTTCTCTTTCTCTTCCCCTCCTCTCTCCCTTCCATTGTTTCTAAAGATCAATGTAAAAATATCCTCCGATGAGGATGAAAAAAACAAAAAGCCCTGACCGGTTTGGCTCAGTGGATAGAGCATCCGGCCCGAAGACTGAAGTGTCCCAGGTTTAATTCCAGTCAAGGGCATGAATCTTGGTTGCAGGCTCGATCCCCTTTGGCGTTTTGCAGGAGGCAGCTGATCGATGTTTCTCTATCCCTCTCCCTTCCTCTCTGTAAAAATCAATAAAATATATGTATTTTTAAAAAGACACAGAGACAAGTGTAGAAAGCTTGGGCAAAATGGATGGGAATGAGGGCATTAAAAGTCTTGGGAATTTAAGGAAAAATTAGTTCTTAAGGTTAAAGGAAAAGTTCCATTTCCAATCACCATGGAGTAACAAGGACAGGATTTACCCTCACACTTGGAACAACTAAAAATCTTGACACAATATAAAGATATTTATTTTTAAGCAGGAACTCAGGCATTTGACATCAGGTAACCAAAGTCAGTTTTTCCTACGATACAGTAAACAAATCAGGAAAAGCCTACAATTGCCCAAGCTTACTCCCTGAAGACTGTTTTCCAGTCTGAGGAGCAGAGAGGGGAGAACCTAGGCAGAATCCAGTGGTCTTCCTACGTAAAAAAGATGAAGCTGAGAGTCTGAGGGAGACAAGACGTTTACAGTTCTCAGAGCAAAGTAAAACTGAGGAGAGAACTGCACAGAAAGGAATTCTAGAGATTGGCAGCCCGTCTTCCTCTAGTGCAGAACAAAGTATTCATCAGCACATGCATGTGAGGATTCTAAGGCTGAGGAAAGAACCATTAACAAGGGTTAGAGGAAATTGCCTGGGAATTGTGCCTGTTCTCGCCAGCCAAGTCTGGAAAAACTCATAACTCATGGGGCACTGGGCAAAGGTCCTTCCTCAGGAGTGGGAATAGTCCACTTTAGACTGATCCCTGCTCCTGCCCCACCCAGCAAATAATAAAAGCAAGACCCCCAAATATCTATTTTTTTAACAAGTATCTTCACTATGTCTTAAAGTAAAAAAATCAAGAAGAATTATTGAAATATAAAAATATTCAGAATCCAATGAGGTAAAATTCACAATAGCTGGCCTCTAATCAAAGATCACCAACCATACAAAGAGGCAGGAATATAGGACCCATAGTTTGAAGAAAATTCAGTCAAAACCAACCTAAATTGATATGGATATTAGAATTAGTAGAGAAGGGCATTGAAATGATTATTATAACTGCATTCCATATGTTCAAAATTTAAGTAAACAAAGATGTTAAAAAGAACCAGATTGAATTTTTTAAAATTAAGACTTTTATATCTAGTATCCCCCATTATCATTATCCCTCACCAGACCAGTACACTTGTTGCAACTGATGAACCTTGACACATGCTAATCACCCAAAGTCCATAGTTTAATTAGGGTTCATTCTTATTGTTGTACATTCTATGGGTTTAGAAATATGTATAATAACAGGTATCTATTAGTATGGTATCATTCAGCGTATTTTCACTATCCTAAAAATCGTCTGTGCTCTGCCCATTCACCTCTCTCCCCCTTAACCCTGATCTTTTTACTGTCTTCATAGTTTTGCCTTTTCCAAAATGTCATATACTTAGAATCACACATGATGTAGCCTTTTCAGATTGGCTTCTTTCACTTAATAAAATGCATTTATGTTACCTCCATATCTCTTCTTGGTTTGATAACTAATTTCTTTTTGTAGAAAATAAATATTTCATTGTCTAAATGTACCACAGTTTATTCACCTTCTGAAGGACATCTTTTTTTGCAATTATGAATAAAGCTTCTCTAAATATACAGGTACAGGTTTTTAAATGGGTGTAAGTTTTCAACTTCTTTGGGTAAATATCAAGGAGTGGATTTCATAGTAAGAATATGTTTAATTTTGTAAGAAATCACCAAACTGTCTTTCAAAGTGGCCTTACCATTTCACATCCCCACCAACAATCTATGAGAATTCCTGTTGCTCCACATGCATGATTGGAGTGTTCTAAATTTGGCCAGTCTAATAGGTGTGCAGTGGTGTCTCAATGTTGTTTTAATTTGCATTTCCGTGATGACATACAAGGTGGAACATTTTTTATATGCTTACTTGCCATCTTTTTATCTTCTTTGGTGAGGTATCTCTTAAGGTGTTTGGCTCATATTTTAATCGAGTTGTTTTCTTAATGTTGGGTTTTAAAAGTTCTTTGTTTATTTTTAATAAAACCAACCTAAACTGGTTGGTTTTATCAGATGTGTCCTTTGCAAATATTTTCTCTCATTTTCTACCCCAAAGCAGAAGTTTTACTTCATTTTAATGAAGTCCAGCTTATCAATTATTTTACTCATGGATTGTGCTTTCGATGTTGTATTTAAAAAGTCAACAACATACCCGAAGTCATCTAGGTTTTTCTATGTTATCTTGTAGGAGTTTCATCGTTTTGCATTTTACATTTAGGTCTGTGATTCTTTTTAGTTAACTTTTGTGAAGGGCATAAAGACTAAGTTTACATTTTTCTTTTTGCGGATGGATGGACAATTGTTCCAGTGCCATTTGTTGAAAATACCGTATTTTCTCTATTGTATTGTCTTTGCTCCTTTGTCAATAATCAGTTGACCATACTTTATGGGTCTATTTCTGGTCTCTCTATTCCATTTATCTATTTGTTTATTATTTCAGCAATCTCTTGATTACCCAAATTGAACTTTTAGAGATGAATTATAATGCCTGAAGCATGAAATACAGTGGATTGAATTAACAGCCAATTAGATACTGCAGAAATAAAGATTAGTGAACTTGACAGCATTGTTGTTGTTGACTGGGACCCTTTAGTCCTCAGGCTGACACTTTATCCACTGAGCCAAACCAGCTAGTGCTAGACTAGATTTTTTTAAATAAGATTCAACTACATGTTGTCTATGAAAAGTATATTTTATTTGTAAATATGTAAGTAACTTGAAAGTGAAAGGATGGAAAAAGTTGCACCACTCTAACACTAATCAAAGGATAGCAGAGTGGCTATGTCAATATCAGAAAAGGTAAATTTCAGAGCAAAGAATATTGCTAGTGGTTGAAAGTCATTTCATAATGATAGGGATCAGTGCATCAAAAGGATATGACAATCTTAAACTAATAAAATAAATTTATGCTAATATAAAACATTGAAGAACATGAAGCTAAAAGCTGTAGAATTCGAAAGATAAATAGGCAATCCACAATTTTGTCAGATATTTAAAAACCATTCTTGATAGTTGATGAAACAAGTAGACAGAAAATCAGCAAGGATAGGTACACTTGACCAACATTATCAATCAATTTGCTTAGTTGATGAAATGGATAAATGAAATTAGATGAAATGGACAAATTCTTTGGCGATATGAACTACCAAAGCTTACTCTCAAGAGTAGCCCCATATAATAAAGAAGATAAATTTGGGATTAAAATCTTTTTCACAAAGAGAACTCTGGGCCATGATTACTTCATCAGTGAATTCAACCGAGAACTTAAAGAAAAAAATATCCATTCTACACAAATTAAGGTATTTCCATACAATGGAATACTACTCAGAAATGAAAAGGAATGAACTATTGACAAAAGCAACAATATGGGTGAATTTCTAAATAATTATGTGAGATGAACAAAAGCCATGCAAAAAAGAGTGCATACTACATGATTCTATTAATATAAAACTGTAGAAAAAGCAAACTAATCTATAGCAACAGAAAGCAAATCAATGATTGCCTGGCAGTGAGAGGTAGGAGAGGGAGAAGGAGAGGTGACCAAGGGCACAAGAACATTTTTTATGGTGATGAACATGCTCATTATCTTGGTTGTGATGTTTTCATGAGTTTAGAATGTCAACACATATCAAATTATACACTTTAAACATGAGCAATGTATACTAATTGTGTCTCCATAAAGCTGTTTAAAAGAGAATATTAGAAAAAGACACCATAAAGAATATTTTAGTGGAATTGACTGGAGGTAGATTTTTAATTAATGCTGACCTTGTAGTCTAGCTAGAATGGTTTAACCCTGGCTCACTTAAACATTTGTGCTTTACTGAAACAAACTACTTTTGTTTTTATTCCCATCCCCCCACCTGAAACAAACTACTTTTAACTTGAGTGGATTAATTAGTAACCTTGTTTAAAATAGGAAATAACTCTAAATGGTTAACATGTATTGATCATTCTTATCTAAGTAAGAACTACTTTAATATAACCAATTTTCCTGATTCTTGAGAAAGAGCAAATGCCCACTGAAGAAAATGCTACTACTCATGAGTTCTCATTATCAAAACAGCATTAACAATAGATCATATTTATTGAGCATTTATAACAGGTCAAACACTGCTAAGCTTTTTATGCAGTGTATTATATTTGATTCCCACAGCCCTCTGAGTTAGGTACAATTATTCAACCCATCTGGAGAGAGAGAAAGCAAACCTTAGAAGAATGAAGTAACATAGTCAATATCAAATAGATAAGTTATAGAGTCAGTACTTCAACCTATATCTTTATTCATTCCTTTCACTACTCTGCCCTAAACCCTCCCATGATTCCCATCTCCTCCAAAGTAAGAACCAAAGACCTACCTAACAAGCATGTACAAGGGCCAATACCTCACCTCCCATTTCCTCTTGACCACACTCCCTCTAGCTACCTCTGCTCCAACTCTCAGATCCGTGTTGTTTTTCAGACATGCTGTGCAAATTCCACAAGGCCTTTACAGCGCTCTTCCCTCTAGGGTTACTGTGTATGTTTGTGCAGTTTGGGCTCTGCAGGGCTCTGAGGGTTGCTATTCTGAGCCCTGATTCCATCTTCCTGCAAGCTGTTCTCTCAGATATGCACATGCTTTGCTCCTTCACCTCCTGCAGGTCTTAGCTCAAGTTTTAACGTTTCAGTGAAGCTCAGATCCCAATCGTAGTCCCTCTTTCCTGCTTAAATTTTGTCCATAGTAATTAATGTCATTCTGAGTATAGAAAAAACACAAATTTAAAATATCAACATATTTTGTTATTTATATATTGTGCAAAGCTAGTTTTAAGTACAAAATAAAAGAGTACCTAACCTTTATGCAAAATCACCTAAATAAAGCAATTCATAGTTTCTAGTTTATACATGTGTATTTTATTCTTATCATAATAGTGGAAACACTGCACAAAACCAACTCAACTGTTTTTATTTCACCTGTTTCACGCATGCACATTCTACCAATGCTCTCTACCCTTAGTTTGCTGTTAAGTGAGGAGGGACAAGTAAGAAAAGGAATGAAAGGCTGCCTCATCTTCCTTGTTTCTCCTGTACCATCATTTTCAGTGTAAGTGGTTGGCTGGTACCAGAAGGTAGCAGTTAAGAGAGGGTAGGATAGCGTTCCTTGGTAGTTCATGTTTCTTAGAACACCACTGACTTCTTTTTGCCTTTGAAGCAAGTTCTGCTTCGAACAGAAAGCTTTGTTCAAATGGAAAGTGTTCTTGCCAATGCTCTTGCTTAGTCAGTCTTAGACTCAGCATACTTATTCCTGTACTTGCTCTGAGTCTCGCTGAACTCCCACATGCTGTGAGCCCTCCAGAATTTTGTGCTCATAGGACATTGCAAATTCTGTACACATACCATGTCTCTCCTCTGGTTTTGTGCATAACCCATCATTGTCCAATCACATTTTCCCTTATAAAATTCAAGTTCAAAGACAAATTTTTAAGAATTTCAAGGTCACTATAACAGAGCTTCAACCCTGGTTCAAGTTGACTTTTTTCTCTTCCTGAGAAACTGCAAAAGTCTCCCTAACTGGTCTCTGCTTCCCCTCTTACAGGCCCCCAACCTTCATTCTAGCCTTCACATAGCTCCTGGATTGGTTGAAAAAAAATAAAATAAATAGATTATGCCATTCGTTTGCTCAGAATCCTCTAATATCTTTTCCTTACCCAGGCATCACACAGGCCTCCTGCCAGTCCCTTGAAACACTTTATTCCCTCCCTGCCTCGTTTGGTTCGGTGTGGTCCCATGAACTGAAAGGTTGCCAGTTCAATTACCAGTCAGGACACATACATGCCATGTTGCAGGCTCAATCCAAAGTGATGTTTCCTCTCATATTGATGTTTCTCTCCCTCTCCCAATCTGTCCTTTCCCTCTAAAAATCAATACAAAATCTTTAAAAAAATAAAAACTTCATTCCCATATTGGAGCCTTGGAAATTACTGTTCTCTCTGCCTCAGTTTCTTATGACTGCTACTTTCTCACCGTTTAGGAATCAGCTCAAAAATGTGCCTTCAGTATTAAATAAATCTTATACTATCTATATGGAGATTTCAAATGAAAATGTAACATATATTGACATGGTGAATATTTATAACATTAAGTGTAAGAAACAGTTTATCAAACATTATGTACAATTATACCCCATTTTTGTTTTAGTACAAATATCAAAAAGTGTACACATACACACATATAACCTAAGAGAATATACAACAAAATATTAACAGTAATTATTTTTAGAGGTAATGTTTCAAATGGCTTTTTTCTTTCTCCTTTTTTATATTTTATTATCTTTCTATACTGAGTATGCATATTTTATAAAATTTTCAAAGCATAAGTGAATGAAAATTTAATATGATGAAAAGTAACCCCCTTTCTTGAACCATTTTAGCTAAACTAATTTAACCCCATCACTTTTCATATATGGATTGCACTAATAAAAAGTTATTAATATTAATGAGCATTTACTTGTGTCAGGCATGTGTTAGGTACTTTAAACTAATTATTTAATCCCCACAACTAATCTATGGGTTAGGTGCTACCACCACCACCATCATCATCATGCTATTATTGTTCTTTTTCTTCTACAAAATAATAAAATGAGATAGTCAAGATATTTAAGGCTTAGATTATTCAGACATTTGGGCCAAAGTTGCATGAGCAATATTTGGAGAATTGAAATGAAACTGCTATCTGTCTGTCTGAAAAATCTATACTACATCATCTCTACCCACTCCAAGAGTGTTCTTGATTTTGATAACCACCTATTTTCTCAATAAATTGACACCAAATGGAGCAGTTATGAAACCCCAGCCCATGAAATTTAGTCCCTAAATTATGCCGTAGTCAAAAGCAAAAAAAAAGCAATTTAAAAATTATTTAAGACCTTTATTAGAATTTGTTTTTTAAATTTTATTTTTTCAATTACAGTTTACATTCATTATTATTTTGTATTAGTTTCATGTTTACAACATAGTGGTTAGGTAATCACATACTTTACACTGTCTTAAATACAACAAATAAAATTTGTAGTATGAAGCTGTACTTCTTTAATACTTTTTGATCCTTGCATTCACTATTCTAACTCTCCAGGCACACACTTTCCTCCTCCAAGGCCAAATTCCCTACTTCCTCCCCTCTTCTCTTTTCCTCCTGATTTCCAATGAAAAAGCCCAAAAGAAATTACCTGGCCACTGGGATAATTGAGAAGAGGCAGTCTACCAAAAGAAGTCATAATCCTTTTGAATAGACAGAAGGAGGTGAAAGACTGGGAACACTCATTCTATGGATTTTTCCATTACGCAAGATCACAATCACTATCTTGAGAATTTATGGGTTTTTTTTTATATTACCAAAAAGTATAATTTTACTCAGAAATCTGGGCACCATAGAATATCCTCTGAGTACTGTGTTTGAATTGTAAAAGGGAGATAAATGAAAGCTACGGGTGGAACTGATTTCATAGAGGAAGAATAACATTAGAGCTTAGCAGTTAAATGTCATTTAGGATGAGCACAGATGAAATTATGGCTTCTGGAAGAAGAGCCAAGTACCAACAGGAGAATGAATAGACCTAGGAGATAGGAGTGAATAGGTGCTAGGTTATCTGCTTAGTGATGTTTCCACAAAAAGAAAGAACAGGAGATGGAGTTCGTTGTTTTCTCTTGCCACAGAGATGAGGAACCCCCTAAGTATTACGTTGGAAAAAAGGATGATCATGTCTTTGATATTTAGATCTCTTCTAAATGTGTTTAGAAAACTACAACTGGCTCAAAGTCCATTGATTTTCACCTAGAACAATAATAAGTGTATAGTTATCTAGACTTCTAGTTGTAGCTAAACAGCCAATGAACAGTGGATAGAGAAAATATTCAAAAAACAGCTGAAAACCTACCTTGGGGACTAATGAGCTTCCTTAAAATGAAAAAGCTTCATTTTATTTTACAGTAATTTTTTAACATGGCTTTTCCCCCTTTCTTCCTTTTTCTCACAGTCATTTCTAACTTTACACTAACGAAGAGAATAAACCACTGTCTGGGATTGTTCAAGAGACCGATAATCAACAGAAATACTCCTGTCTACCTGGCTCCTGCTTTTGAAAAGCCCCCTTACAAAACATTTTTTAAATCTCACTTAATGCTCACAGGTTATCTCTAAGTATATAAAATTCCCCTTCGCTGATGTTCTTATATTCTTTTTCCACCCAATCTGAAACTGTTTTCACAAACTATAAACCTGTTTTTTCAAAGCACAATGACTTCAATGTCATTACTTTCTTTTCTTTCACTTTCCATTTTCATTGTCAGTAATTCTCCAAACTCATCTTATACTGGAGGCTTCAGTATGTTCATTATTTTTTAGAGCCTTTATCTTTTTATTTTTAGGATTCTGTCACCTTTCTTGGCTGACATAGCTTTATCACTTGTTTTCCCATAATTTTCCTTATTCCCTTATTCAGAAAAAGTTACCCAACTTTTCATTTTTGTCATTAATAGGTGGTTTCTTCTCCTTTCACCATGCATGAAGACCTCTGCTTTTAGTTACAGGCCAGAAAGTAGGCCTAAAAGAAATAGCAGAGAAGGGTCATCTTAAAGTTTTGGAGGAGAGGACTATAACAGGCACTCTTAACTACCAAAACGCTATAAGGAAAAGACAGTCTTTCCAGGGTAAGCTGACCTCAACACCATGAGCAGCACTTATCAAACCTCCCCAGAGGCCTGAATCAGGACAAACTACTACTTTAATTCAGGAGGAGACAACTTTATGAAGCTTGACAGTAGTTGACCCAAGATCCAAATGAATGTAAATAAGTTCCATAGGACCAATAAAATCAATGAAGGAAAGCTACACGTTGTTATGTGTTTTATTGCTGGTATTTTAATGTTCTGTTTTGTGTGGGCATACAAGATTTCCCTTTTTCTTTCCCCTTGTTCTACTTCTAACGCTCAGTTTAACAGGCTTTATTTGTGACACTAAAGGAAACACAGTTAGAATGTTTTTATTCACACTGATCCCTCAGAATTAAGTAGAACTATCTCCTGAAAAATCTTAATACAGGTTATAAACTAATGAGCCATCAAGGGACCCTAAGGATGACGATGAATCTGGTTACTAGAATCCAAAAAGAAAATGCTTTTATGTTTGGTTAAGCTGATTAAAGTCACAACAGAACTCTGACAAAAGAGATAAGACCTCAAGTGTATATTTTATAATTTCTAATTATAATTCCTATGTAAATAAACAATCTTTACAGATATTATCTCTGGGATAACCTATGATTATTCTGTGGGAAATATATAAGATATTGATCACCTTGTTTACAAAATACTTAGGACAGTGAATAGTCATTATTATAACTACCTGAACTAAGGCTCTTCACCTTTAATGACATTCTGCTATTTACACAGGATTTGTAAGAATCAGTCCTTATGCCAGAATGCAATTGTACAGATCTATTGTGTAACCAAAGCCATGCTGATCATGTCATGTTAGAGAGCAAATTCAGTTTAATCATGTATGATCGGCCCAGCATTAAGAAGCAAGAGTTGTACTTTATACAGTTGTCCCACTTAATCTGTGGGAGACACGTTCCAAAACTCCTGGTGGAGGCCTGGAACTGTGGGTAGTACTGAGCCCTATACACACTGTGTGTTTTTCTGTATGTACATACCTGAGATAAAGCTTAATGTATAAATTAGGCATGGTAAGAGATTAACAACAATCTTATATAATAAAACCCTAATATGCAAATCGACCGAATGGCAGGACAACCTACGGAATGACCAGTAGCTCTGACTCACACGCATTTCATGCCCCGGACCTCTAGTAACTAATAATAACATAGAACCATTATAATACTGTAAAGTAATAAAATATAATAAGAGTTATGCAAATGCAGTCTCTGTCTCAAAATACCTTATGGTACTGTACTCACTTTTTCACTTTGGGCATATTTAAATTGCTAAAATCACTACTTTTGCACTTTGGGGCCAGTATTAAGTAAAATAAGGGTTACTTGAACACAAGCACTGAGATACTGCAACAGTCAATTTGATAAACGAGATGGCTGTTAAGTGACGAACGGGCAGGCACTGTATACAGCATGGATACCTGGACAAAGGGATGATTTGCATCCCAGGTGGGACAGAGAAGTAACAATGATACAAGATTTCATCATGCTTAGAACAGCATGCAATTTAAAGCTTATGTATTGTTTATTTCTGGAATTTTTCATTTAATATTTTTGAACTGCCATTGACTATGGGTAACTAAAACCACAGAAAGTGAAACCATGGATAAGGGGGACTACCTACCGTACGTGGAATCAATATCTACAAAGCCCTCTCGGGAGGTCTATGGCTTTCAGCTGGTAATAAAGAAAATCACTTCCTGGCAGGCCAGGGATCTCACTGAACTGAGGAGCCCTGCAAAAGAAGGAATTTGTTTATGACTAGAGGTATTGCAGATAAAAGCTGGTAGACATTAATTTCTAAGTGCAGTTTCTTAGCCTCAGAACAGATAAGCTGATAAGAGTAGTAGAACAAAATCTTAGAGTGATAAAGGTTATTAAAAATTCAACCCTAGATTCTTTGTATAACCTCCAGACAAATTTATTAGGTGAGCTTCTCTCTAGTTTTGTTGACAATACCACAAAAAGGCTTATGATCCATTACTCGCTGTACTTATGTAAATAAATCAGGTCAAACAGAACAGAATCTACGCAATATAAAGAAGAAACAGTATCTGAAATTACTTGGAATGGCTACCATTGAATGGTTCTACATGTATGCTATATATTAAGCTTATGTCTAATTTCAATTACCTTTAAAAGCTATAGAAGGGACACAATTAAGCAACAAGGTCAATTAATGCTCCCATCACAAAGGCATGAGATCAGCTTTATGTGTGTGTGAGGACATGTAGATACATGCATTATCTAGAATAATATTCAGTTTGTGATGGCAGAGGCAATGTTCAGGAAAATGTATCCAAAACTTGAAAATAAGACAAAGAGATAATTGCATAATTTTTAATGTCATACTAGGGCCCATCAGATACTCATCTGAGTCTCTCAAAAAAGGTAACTTTGACTGACAATTGATTAGGGTCAAATTTTTTTTAATCTAATTTAGTAATCTTATTTCACCATTCTCATTTCCACTGATCATATAAATCCCAGTTTCTCATAACTTCGTTGAACTAGCTTTGTCATTCTGATGGTCCCTCTATTAATCACTTAAATGAAACTGATACATGCCAAATATCTTTTTTTGTGATAAGAGCACTCAACATGAAATCTGTCCTCTCAATAAAACTTTAAGTGTATAATACAGTATTCTTAACTATAGATTCAAGGTTTTACTACCGATCTCTAGAATTTACTCATCTTGAATAACTGAAACAACTTTATACCACTCCACATCCTCCCGTCCCTCAGTCCCTGGCAACTATCACTGTACTCTGCTTCTGAATGTTTGACTGCTTTAGATATCTCATGTAAATGTATTCATGCAGTACCAGTACTTGTGTAACTAGCTTGTTTCATTTAACATAACTTTCTCTAGGTTCATCCATGTTGTCACTTGTGGCAGGATTTCCTTCTTTTTTAAGGCTTAACAATATTTCGTTGTATTGATATACCACATTTTCTTTAACCATTCATCCATTTATATTTATGTTTTTGTTTTGTTTTCTTAAGTTTAGTTATCCTTTGTTGTAA
>NW_006293232.1:1368287-1373453 GCF_000327345.1 Myotis davidii | reverse complement strand
CTGGGGACAGACATCCGTGGGCTGACATCCTGGGGACAGATATTCTGGGGACAGGTATCCTGGAGCTGACATCCTGGGGACAGACCTCCTGGGGAGAGACATCCTTGGGCTGACATCCTAGGGCTGACATCCTGGGCCCCCCGCCCCCCCGCCAAGCCTTGTTTCCACATATTTGCTAATGTGACTAATGCTGAATGAACATGGGAGTGAAATCTCTTCAAGATCCTAATTTCAGTTCTTTTGGATAAACATTCACAAACGGAATTGCTGGGCCATATGGTAGTTCTGTTTTTAATTCCTAATCTTAACTCTAAGTATCTTCTTGGTATATAATGGTTCATAGTAGTTTCTTATGATTCTTTTTATTTCTGTGTCATCAGTTGTAATGTCTCCTCATTACTTCTGATTTTATTTATTTGAATCTTCTCTCTTTTTTCTTAATTCAAGCTAAAGGTTTGTCAATTTTGTTAATCATTTTTTAAAACCCTTAGTTTTATTGATTTTTTCTATTTTTTTAATTTTGGTTTTGATTTATATCTGCTCTAATCTTTGTTGTTTTCTTTCTTCTTCTAATTTGAGGCTTGGTTTGTTTTTTTTCTTTGCTTTATACCTCAGGTATAAAGTTGTGCTGCTTATATAAAATCATTCTTTGTTTTTAATATACATTTTTGTCACTATAAATTTTCATCGTAATACTACTGTAGCTACAATCCTATAAGTTTTAGTATGTTGTATTTTTATTTTTGTTTGTCTTGAGACATTTTCTATTTTCCCTTTGATTTCTTCTTTGACCTATTGATTGCTCTAGAGCAGAGGTCCTCAACCTGTGGGTCGCGAATCCTTTGGCAGTCGAACGACCCTTTCACAGGGGTCACCTAAGACCATCCTGCATATCAGATGTTTACATTACGATTCATAACAGTAGCGACATTACAGTTATGAAGTAGCAATGAAAATAATTTTATGGTTGGGTCACAACATGAGGAACGATATTTAAAGGGCCAGAAGGTTGAGAACCACTGCTCTAGAGTGTATTGTTTAATTTCCACAAGACCATCCTGCATATCAGATATTTACATTACGATTCATAACAGTAGCGACATTACAGTTATGAAGTAGCAATGAAAATAATTTTATGGGGATGTGCCCGCAACCCAGGTACATGCCCTAGGGCCAGAAGGTTGAGAACCACTGCTCTAGAGTGTATTGTTTAATTTCCACATGTTTATGATTTCTAGTTTTCTGTTTTTGATTTCCAGTCATTTCACTTTAGTCAGAAAAGACATCTGGCATGACCGCAATCTTCTTAAAATTTTTAAGACTTGTTTTGTGGCCTAAAATGTAATCTATCCTCGAGAATGTTTTGTGTGCACTTGGAAGAATATATTCTGTTGTTGCTGGGTACAGAAAATGTTCTGTATATGTTTATTAGGTTCACTTCATCTATAGAGTATTTTTTGGTTTCTGAAAATGAATAGCTTGTGATATACAAAAATCGGATATTTTATCTTCACAGTGTACCCTCTGAAGGCGGGAAAATAAGTACTGCCTTCTTTTCAGCACCTGATGAAACTGCCACAGAGAATTTGACTGACTAGATGAAGATAGCACAGTCAAAAACCTGTTAACCATGACAGGGGTCTTAATCATGGGGCCTTGCCAGTAGGGGCCTCTTCCAGGTTTTCAGTTAAGTTCTCTTTCACTTCTCAACACCCAGAATATCTAGTCGAGCAAGCCTCAGAAGACTTCTATTACCATAACTATTTCTTATGAAAATATATAAGGAAAAAATAAAAGAATAAAGATTACTGATTGAGACTTTTGAAAGTCTGGCTTGAAATTTCTGTGGTTAGTCTCAAGTAATACCATTCAATTCTTCCCTCTCCCTCTTCTCTCAGTAAGGATGACCGAGGCTATTGAGATTGAACAGAAGTTTCTTTGCATTTATTTTTCTTTTGACCATGAAAAGTCTCATTGGGATGTTAGCATGAAGACCATGATGTCACGAGTAACACAATGTACTGCACTGAAACCCCAGAGAATCAAAGATGGGGTTTGATAGAATCATCTTCTGGGCAAGTTCATTGCATTTAAAAAGAAAATGGAAACTTGACTTCAGAGATAAAAACATGTCTAAACATTGCACACCGCTGGTGGTCAGTAGATGTGGCCACTGAAAACTTCACAGAAAAGAGTGCCTTTATAGTTTAGACGCACTAAGAGGACAGAGTGAGGGGGTGGATAGAGTGTGTGACTAAGCTGTCTGCGCTTCGGACAAACTGTTTCCCAGCTGAGAATGGTTCAATTTTTGGTAGCATAGCAAGATCTTTCTATTAGATTTCTCAGTCATGTTGAAAATTCACTGTGGGATTCAATAGAAATAAGAAACTGTTATGAGTAAATAAATCAGACTGGGTGGTGCTTAGCCAAGCTTTGTCTGCACTCAGGACCACATGAGCTACGGTCTTCTTCAATGTCACGCCTTGGATATTGTTCCGTGAGCTTTCCCACTCCAATTGCCTTTCTTTACACTCAGTCTCCTCCACCCAAACTATTTTCTGGCTCTCATCAGAGGGTTTGCTTTTTGTTTGTTTTGTTTTTTTATATACAGACCACAACTTTCCACAGAAGGAAAAACCCCACAATCTTAAAGGAAAAATAAGAAACAAAGGGGACCTGAGGTCAGATGACTGTGGGTGATGGAGTTGAAAAGCTGCAGGCTTGATTACTGAAATCGGCATTGTAAATGATAGATGTAAATAATAAGCAGGTCTGTACATATCAAGGACTCAGCGTGCTCCTGACCCATGCAGAGATTCTCTCAGATATATGGAGTGGTGCTAACTTCCAATTTAAGAGTTTCAAAATCTTCTGATATTCTACATGGCAGAAATGTTCAAGCATAGGAGATTAGATCAAAGCTGCTTTGCTGTAATAAAGCACTACCTTTGTAATGACATGTTCATTTCTTACTGTTTGGGTAAAATTCACATAATATAACATTTTCCATTTTTACATGAACAAGTCAGTGGGGTTTAGTGCATTCACAATGTTGTGCAAACCACTTCTACTTAGTTCAAAAACATTTTTATTCCTCCCAAATAAAGCTTGGTACCCATTAAGCTGTTATTCTCCAATCCTTTCTCCCTCCTGCCCCTGGCAACCACCAAGCTGCTTTCTATTTCTCTATTTATTTACCTTTACTGTTTATGTCACATAAATGGAAATACATAGTGTGTAACTTTTTGTGTCTGGCTTCTTTTACTTAGCATAATGCTTTTGAGGTTCTTTTTCATTGTTGCATGTATCAATATTTAATTCTCTGAGTAATATTCCATTGCATGTATAAACCACAATTTCTCATTCATTGATGACCATTTGGGTTGTTTCTACCTTTGGCTATTGTGAATAATACTGCTATGAACATTCATGCATAAGTATTTGCTTGAGTACCAGTTCTCAATTATATTTGGGCATATACTTAGGAGTAGACTGCTGGTCATAAGATAATTCTGTTTAAATTTATGAGAAATCGTCAAACATTTTACATTCACATCTGCCGTGTATGAGGATCCCAGTTCCTCCACATCCTCACCAACACTTGCTATTTCCCACTTCTTATAGTCATTCAGGTGAATGTGGAATGGTAAGTCATTATAATTTTTATTAATGAACAATAATGCTGAGCATCTTTTCATGTGTCTGTAAGCCATTTATATATGTTCTGTGGAAAAATAGTATTCATATTCTTTGTTCATTTCTAAATTGTGTCATTTGTCTTTTTTTGTCACTGAACTGGAAGTTTTTTATATATTCCGGATCCCAGGCCATTATCAGATACATTATTTAAAAATATTTTCTCCCGCTCTGGCCGGTTTGCTCAGTGGATACAGCATCGGCCTGAGGACTGCAGGGTCCCGGGTTCGATTCCAGTCAAGGGCACATGCCCAGGTTGCGGGCTTGATTCCCAGTAGGGGGCGTGCAGAAGGCAGCCAATCGATGATTCTCTCTCATCATTGATGTTTCTATCTCTCTCTCCCTCTCCCTTCCTCTCTGAAATCAATAAAAATATATATGAAAAAGTAAATAAGTAAAAAATATTTTCTCCCATTTTGTAGATTGTTTTTCACTTACATGATAATGTCCTTCAATGTGCAAAAACTTATTATTATTATTTAAAATTTTTATTATTTTGATGAAGTCCAATTTATCCGTTTTTTATTTGGATATTTTTAGTATCATATCTAAGAAACCATTGCCAAATCCAAGGTCATGAAAATTTACTGATATATTTTCACTTAAGGTTTTATAATACTTTGTTTCTTTATTGATCTTCTGTATAGATGTTAACCCATTGTTAAATGTGAGACACTGAGGTCTCAAATTATTATTGTAGAATTCTTTCTCCTTTCAGTTCTGTTGATGTTTGCTCCATATATTTTGGGGCTGTTGTTTGGTGCATATATGTTTATAATTATTGTATTTTCTTGAGTATTTGATCCTTTTATCAAAATATGATTACCTTTTTCATCTTCTATAAAAATTTTTGAAGTCCATTTTGACTGCTTAGTATAGCTACCCAGATTTCTTTTGTCCACTATTTACATTGAGTGTCTTTTTTCATCTTTTTTACCTTCAACCTATTTGTATTTTTTAATCTAAAGTGAGTCCCTTATAGATAGCACATAGTGAGTCATTTTAAAAACACATTCTGCCAATATCTTCCTTTTAATTGATGAGCTAACCTGTTTCTACTTGAATCCCAAAATTCATTTCAGGGACCCTATACTTTTATGTATTAATCCACTCCTTTATTATCAGCAAATAATTATCAAGGTCTTATTAAGTTCCAGGTTCTATCTTAGATGTTGTGGAAAATGTACAGTTGAACAAAATTTTGACCTTAACCTGGAAGAGTTCATCCACATTCTGAAAAGTGAGAAAGATATGTAAGTAAATAATTATAATGCAGTGAACGATCTACACTAATAAAAGAGAAAAATGGTAATTGGCGTACGACGCTACCCTTTTCATTGGCTAATCAGGGCTATATGCAAATTAACTGCCAACAAGATGGCAGTTAATTTGCATATGTAGGCACAATTCAGGGAGGCGAAAGGGAAAGCAGGAAGAAGCCCCCTGCCACTGACAGTGATTGGAAACCCA
>NW_006293232.1:1352391-1367664 GCF_000327345.1 Myotis davidii | reverse complement strand
GGCGTCAGGCCTGGGCAAGGGGCCGATCCTGCGATTGGAGGGTGATGGGGGTCAATGCCTGAGGGATCCCAGTATGTGAGAGGGGGCAGGCTGGGCTAAGGGACACTCCCCCCACCCAGTGCACGAATTTCGTGCACCGGGCCCCTAGTATATAATAATATCAATGTGCACAAAATGTTTTGGAAGAAACAGCTAGATTAGAGTATCTGAAGAATTACACAGGAAATATTATACACAAGCATAAAAATATGAGTTTTTCAGATTAAGAATCAGGGCGTTACATTCCAGACTGAAGAGCACGTCTAAAAGCACAGTGGCGTGAAAGTGCACAGCTGGTTTGGGCATAAAGACATAATGTGATGTGACTTACAGGGATGTGGAACTAGGAATAGAAGATGGAAACCTAGACTGAAGTCAATAGTGACAGACCTTATATACCTTGTTGTAGCCTTGAATTTTGCCTTGTGTGGATTAGGAATCAAGAAGTTGGCCTATTTAGATTTATGTTTATAATGATTGCTGGTGGCAGTTGGGTGATGGGTCATATGGGAAGATAAGAAACTCATGAGACATAACTAAAATTCCAATAGAACAGGAAAATCCCCATGTAATATCCAAATATCCTGGTGATGGGCATGGACCAAATCAGACCAATCAGATTATTTTGCCCAAATTTTTCAAATTATTGCTAGGAGAGAGAAGCCTCTTTTTTTTTTTTTTTCTAGAGAGCAGCTTTGGGGATCATTTCTCTCTGGTTAAAAGATTCAATGAATGTGAGCTTGAAAGTGAGGAATCAAATACCTGAATGAATATATCCAAGAAATAGATATGAAGACAAGCGAGAAAAAGCAAGGAAGTTCTGAATCCATTTGAGTTCTAGTCTGAGACACCCCCAAAGTTAGCTTGACCCCATTTCTCACATAGTTTGATTTTGTGAGCTGTTATATTCTTATTTTTTGCTGAAGATTGTTCAAGTTGGGTTATTGTCACATGCACCTGAAAGTATTTATTAACACAGAGGTTCTTGTATTGTGTATATGAAAAGAATGAGGAGAATGAGCTTGCAGACTCATACAGTGATGAATAACCAGATCAGATTCTGAAGTCAGCATTTTTACTCTTACTCCTGTAGCAAAGACAAATGACCAAACGGCAGCTCTTCCTGGCTAAAAGATTATGTAAGCCAAAGATGGGCCAGATTTCTTTAGTTGTGCACTAATATTTACAATTCTTTGGACTTTTAAAAATAATCCTGATCAAGGAGAGTTTTTCCCCAAAGAAATGATAAAAGTTATATCTTAATGAAGTTCTACTCCTACTTTTCCTGTGTTTTTTTTTCTGTTAAACATTCAGAGTGAACAAATTCTTTGTTATCTCCTAGAAGTGCATGCTGTCCTCTTCCCATATCCCTTTAGTTTCATTCTTTAATCCCTGGGTAAAGGGCCTTAAACCATGTAAGAAATAGAAAACAATCAGCCAAATAATTATTGGGCATGCCTGTGAGAAAGAATAAAGGGAAGAAATGATTCTACTACCGTCTCCTGCTTTGCATTTATGTACAAATCATTCAGCTGTGCTCAAATCCCTGCTACCTGGCATCTTTCCTGTTGGAAGAGGTGACCTAAATTCAGTTTCAACTTCTGCACAGCTGAATATTGCTGCTGGTTTTAATAGAACTAAACTCTCATTGGACAGTGAGGTAACAGAGGCCAGAGAATCAAAAGTTATTTGCCCAAAATTATATAACTGTTGCCAGCAAGCCAGGACTAGAATCCAGGCCTCCTAATTCCCTCATCTGTGTTTTATTGCACCGTACATCTCTGTCTCCACCCTGCATCAGGAAGACGTAGAGGGCAGGAAAGCTTTTCACTAGGGAGCGTCAGTAAAAAGTGAAAATCCTAAACTAAAAATATCTTTCATGTCATTTTTCTTCAAGAGTTACTGGCAGGGTCAAGAGGTGACAGTGAGGATTAAACAGAATTTTTTTGCAGCTTCATGAGTTTTCCAGTGGAATGCCTTGATGAACAACAGCTGTTTCATCATCTGGGCATGTTGAGACTCCTCCCGCTCCCCCTCCCCTCCTGCAATGTTTATTGCATGCCTGCAACATACAAGGGGATGCTGTGTTCTGCTGCCTCACAGCCTTCACTGGAGTTGAACTTACAATGTCTAATTATAAAGATGGTGCCTGTGGGTGATACTCTGTTGGCAGAAACTTATAGCTAAAAACATGGGCCAGACTGTAGGGAAGCGTTTGGAAACTTGGTTCTCTTCCTTCTCTTTTCTGCATCATGGAAGGCAAGACCACTGCCCTCCAGGAGGGAGCACGGCCTGTCTGATTGCTGTCAGAGAGGTTCTTGTCTCCTCGGCACCCCTCTGAGTTAAGTGCAGGAAGAGCACAGGAATGGGGGTCAGGCAGGTCAGAGAAGAGTTTCAATCTCATCTGTGCTAGCATTTGACCTGGGATAAGTCACTCCAATTCCATGAGCCTCACTTTTGCCACCTATAAAATGGGAATGCCAAAATGGATCATCTTTTGTGAAAATAAGATGAGATAGTATAAGTAAAATATATATCATATACTATGCGTAGAACATGGTGTGTGCCCAATAAGTGGTAATTTCACTTTCACTTTCTTTTGTTTTGGCCTCCTGCCTTCCTGACCAATCTAAATGGAGAGCACCTCTGGGCTCAAAGTCTGTGACAGCAAGGGCTCACAGGGATGGCCTGGGGAGGGTACTCTCGCTCTAGGGGCCTGTGTGGTTTGAACTGCAGGAGAGCAGTGACCTCCCCAGCATGGCTTGAGTCCTGAGACAGCTAGTTACTTCCTATTCCTCAGCTGCCATGATTTATCACCAAAAATGATGAAACCAACCTTTCCCTGCCCAGATTGATTTTGTTCAGAGACTCCCTGGACTTGTGAACTGTCTTTCACTCCATTGGTGATGGAAAATATTGGCTTTGGCAGGTAAATAAAAATCTTCTGATAACAAGGTTAGTAGTTTCCCAAACTGTATTGCACAGCTTCATATTTAACTCTAGATTTATATTATTCTGTGTCTTAACTTCACCTAAGTTAGGATTGTCACCTAATTGCCTTAAATGGAACTGCACACTCTTCAGAAGGAAGAGATGCCTTATGTTCCCATATTCTCATGTTGTGCTTAGCACAGTGTATTCAAGAATCACTTTTTATTTTACTTTGCTGAGCCAATTTGGGTAGAGATTAAATTTAACCCAAACTAAAAGTATTTATTGGCAAAGAATTCAAGGTGAAGTTATAGGTAGGATTGGATGGACTTCTAATTTATAGGTGACTAGAGGCCCAGTGCACAAATTTGTGCACGGGTGGGATCCAGCCGGCCCACCCTGATCGCGCCCGATCGGGCCGGGTCGGAGGGGGAGTGGTAAGAGTGGACATGGGAGGTTGACCAGCCAGCCCCACCCCCAATCAGGGGGGGGGGCAATCAGGGGCAGGGCCAGCTGGAGTGAGGGGCTGTAGGCGGTTGGCCGGCCCCAACCCCTGGTCGAACTCCTGGTTGAATTCCCAGTTGAGGGGATAATTTGCATATTAGCCTTTTATTATATAGGATAGGGTGTTTCTCTGCATATGATTCTCTCCCTCCAGCTCTGGTGACTGTTTCCTTCTCTTACCCCTTCCGGCTTAGGATGCCAAAGGCCTGACTTTAATAGCTCTGGAATACTGAACCATCCTTTACGCTTTTTCTGCATCCTGCCCCAACCAATGGAACTAGCCCCAATATTAAGCCATGCACAAAATGTCCTTTGGTAGAGTGCCATCTTTTCCCTGCTGGGACTCTGACTGAGGGACCCCTTCTTCGCAGGGGCTTAGTGACTACTGGGAGGGGACAGACAACAAACATATCATTACAAGTTATGAGAAGATCCATGAAGGGACCAAAATGGATGGTGTGAAAGAGAATAAGAGACTGGGATCTAATTCAGATAGGATGGAGATGGCCTTTTAACTAAGTCCTGGAGAATGAGAAGGAGACAGAAGTGAATTTGAGGCAAAGAGATTTCATGTATTCTCTTTTCACTCAGTTTGCACAACAACCTGTTGAGGGGGAAATATTGTTATTTAGGGGAAAGTGCACTCAATTAGAAATAGGAGACCTAGGTTCTTAGTCTCAGGTTTCCACATTTCCAAATGGGCAAACCAAGGCTCAGACAGTTAAATGACTATGTCATACCCTGTGGCAAAGCTAGGATTAGAAGCCCACTCTCTTTCACCAGAGTACGCTAATTCCTCAGCCTGGAAATAGGTCAAGATCTTGGTGAGCATCTTAGAACAGTTAAGGGGATTGGCTAGAATGGGTATTTATAATAGTCTTGACTTCTCCACAGATTATATATGTAGATTTATTTAATCAGAAACCCTAAAGAAGTTATGCGTTGTTCTTAGTAATTTTCCTTTTACCTCATTTGATTTCCAACTGTTTATTTCCTAAGGAAAGAATAATCCATGAACCATTGGACCTTAACGTGCCAAACATAGGCCACACTTCCCTGTATTGTGCTGTTTGTGTAATTCCTGACATTGGCACCAGCCTCCATCCAGATGAGGCGGCTTCTTTATGTCCTCTCTGGAAATTTCCTCTGGTGCTCAGGCTGTGCAGGTTTGGCTATGTTGGTTCACAGACAGGAACTCTGGCTGAGGTCACCATTGCACTTTCTGTTGTGTTTTTTTTTTAAAGCTTTGAAGGCTATCCAGCTATCTTTCCAGATAAAACTCCCACCTCTGCTCCTTCTTTCCTTCTCATTGCAAATCCACACTGAAATCTGAGCCTTCCAGGGTATCCATCCAATGCCATTCAAAACAACAGATAGATGAAATTTAAGCCAGGTACCTGAGACCACTTATTTTCTATCAGTACACATTACTCCAGTCCTCAGATTAATGCCAAACTTTAGCTTATCCTACTTTTAATAGTACATCTACTATAAGCTATTCTACAATGCCTAAAGATGTTATCTATTTAGGATGACCTTCACATATTTTATCATTGTGATCATTGTTTTCATTTCATATCTTCCCCACAAATTTATCCTTTTTCTTACTGTATTTTTGTATTACTATTATCCTTTCCGACCGCTTTCTTCCCAAAGTTGAAAAAAAGTCTTTTTTTTTTTCATCCCCATAGTGAGTGTCAGTTGTTTCCTTTGCTAAAGATCCCTTTTTCCTTTTCTAGGTAACTACTTCCTCCAGGGTATCTGCTTCTACCTCCCTCAAAAATTACGTGATTCTGGGGGAGCTGCCATTTTCTCTCTCTCTCTCTCTCTCTCTCTCCTTCACACACACACACACACACACACACACACACACACCACCTGCCACATGGTTGGGCAAGTGACCAGGGCCAGACCAGGCATAGCCCAATTACAGCAATATGTGATAGTTTAGCCAGAATTTCTCACTGTGATTTATACGTGTTGGAGCAGCGGGGAGAGTGCTACCTCTTCCTCTGATCACGAAGCTGAGAAGACCTTCCTTCCGCCAAGGGCTTGGAACAATGAAGTATTTGAACTACCTGGGCCATGTCGCATGGAGAAAATCGATCCGCCATAGGAGAGAAGAGCACCACCAGACAAAAGGAAGCACGGACACATCCAGCGGACCCGAGGCCAGTTCTACCCGATGTTCCTAGTTGCATGTACCAATAAATGCTCTGTTCCTTTAAGTCAGTGGTTCTCAACCTTCTGGCCCTTTAAATACAGTTCCTCATGTTGTGACCCAACCATACAATTATTTTCGTTGCTACTTCATAACTGTAATGTTGCTATTGTTATGGATCGTAATGTAAATATCTGATACACAGGATGGTCTTAGGTGACCCCTGTGAAAGGGTTGTTCGACCGACAAAGGGGTCTCGACCCACAGGTTGAGAACTGCTGCTTTAAGTCAATTTTAGTTGGGTTTTTGTTACTTAACAAGTTCCCAACTACAATCCTCTTCTCTGATTCCTTCTTGTTTTCTCATATTATATCTAGAGTCTTTCCTAGAAGATTTATTCTTTACATGTAATTCTAAACCCTAAATCATTTTTAACCAACTCATAATCCTCCAAATCTATAATGGGGAGAATAGAACTGCCTATTTCTGGAACATCAACACCCCAAAGATATATCCCTTCCCAAGACTGAAATGGGCCTTCCTAGAAGACACAGCCTCTGACTTCATTCTATACATTCTGGTCTGCAGCCCATATTAAATACTAAGAAGCATTACAATAATTTATGTGCAGCCCTAGCTGTCTTAACTGAAGTCCTCTGGAGCCATTAGAATTCTGGAACAGCTCCAGGTGCAAAAATGCCTGAGAAACTTGGACAAAACAGAACAAAAAGCCCTTGGCAGTAGGGAAGCAATTTCTGGAAACATCAAATGGGGGAGCCATAGAATGCTGAGGAATTAAATTCCTCTCATAGCTATAAAATGGAAGGGGAAAAAAACTCTCATTAATGGCTACATCTATATATCTCATTATCCAAGACAAATGAATAAAATGACAGAAAATATCAGAGGCTGGGAAGACAGCAAGTAGAAAAAAGGGAGAGACTAATGTGAATCAATGTGGTGGTGGTAAGATGGATTTTAGGGGTGCTCTGGAACTGTGAGAGGCCCACCAGAGGACAGTGAAGAAACTCAGGCAAGGGGAAGGGAGTCTGAGGAGGGTGTTAGCAGGACAAAGGCTATCTTTATTCACATGGGCTGGGAGAAGAGGAGAAGCCCACACCTACCTGCCTTGTACCCCCTGCTCATGGAAATATCCAGGGGCCTTGTCAAAGGCATGACACCTGTACCATTTTAGCAGTAAGTGGAGGTGTCCCCTACTTACTTCATTGAGGCCAAACCAAAAGGCAAAACTAATCTTGAACAATAATTTTGCCAGCACCATACTGTAAACAAAATTTTGGCATTTCAGTGAAGACATCCCTTGGTTTAAATTTCATTATTTTTAATAAAAAGCGAAGTGCATATCTAAAATGTATTTGATAATCTTCAAAGAGAAAACAGGCACCATGTTCGCAGTTGCTCTAGCATGTGCTGGACCTGAGTGTTTGCTTGTTTGGTTGTTTGCACAGCTGCTGGGGAAGGGGAAAGGGAGTTGGGGGCACGAACAAAGGCAGTGTTAGGAGAAAGACGCAACTCCTAAAAGCCTGTTGTGAAAGTTTCTCAAGAAGGGATTTCCCCTATGACCTCACTCAGCAGGGGTCCAGGAGTAGCTCAGTCTAGTGAAAGAGCTTAACTTGCCTCCTCCCCCTCCCCCCGCCCCCCTTTGTATTTCCAAAGCTGTCAGTCACTTTTGTTAACCATGACAGCCCAGCCTCACCAATGCTTTCGGGAATTAAGGACGGGGCTTGAGTCCACACTGGGACAAAACAGTGCGAGGAAAGCAGCAGCCTTGAGCAGTTGATTACACACAGCATGAGATGCCCAGAGCACAGAGAAGTCATCTGGAGAAGAATGACCAGTGGAGGGGACAAGCCACAACCAGGACAGATGTGTGGGGCATTCCTTGAGGAGTCTCAGGGAGATGTGGGAAGGGGGTCTGATAAAAGACAGCATTTTCTGTGCATATAGAATGGATGCTTATATTGCTACTATTGTTTTTATTCAGAGTAAGGGGGCCAAAACAGTTAGAGAATTTGAGGACACAAAGTTTACACTGAATATGCAAGCAGATCAGGAAAAAATTGTTTTATCTTTGCTGCGTGATATTGGTGCTGAGAAGTCATCAAACCCACAGAAATAGTAAAGAGGCACCTTTCATAAGAATTTACACCATTTTCTTCAGTTTTCAGCCATATAACATCATAATTTTTCCACTTCTGGTTCAATGCTCAATGACAAATCAAACTGTTTCATGATTAGCTGAAGCTGACTGAATCATGAGCATTGCTGTAAGGGCTAATTTTGATGTTTAAACCAAAGTACGGCATCATAAGTCTAAATATAATTGGATTAATCATTAACTGGAAGAAGACTGTTTTGAAGATGTTTTCACCGTCAGTGAAGCAGAAATCAGAGAAAAAAAATAATTGTACTCACATGAGAAACTATCTCCTCACAAAGAAAAAAGAAAAAAATATATCACCTCATACCCCATTAAAGTAGGTGAAAAAATTTATTATATTAATACATTTTGTATTAAAATAGTCACTGCATGACAATTTGACCTGTAAAAGTGGCTGGTCACACCTAAAGTCAGTTATTCCCAAATCAGTCATAAAGAGAAGAGGCAAGTCAGGAAATATGGACCCCAGAACAAACCTGGAGACTTTTGGAACATGAGGATAAAAGAGATTTTGTCTTTTGAAAAAACTATTAACCCACTGATTTTTATCTGGGCTTGTGTGTTCCTGGAATGAAGATTGCATTTCCTAGTCACCTTTGCCTCAGGTGAAACCTACGAAAGTTCTGGGAGGTAAATGGAAATGATGCACACAAGTTTGAAAAGTGTCTTAAAGGGGAGACAGCACACTGTCTTTTTATCATCTCCTTTCTTTTTGTTTTTGTTTTTTTGTTTTGTTTTATTGCTTAAAGTATTACAAAGGGTATTACATATGTGTCGCCCTTGACTGTTGGCTGATGTGTGCATAACCCCTGGGGCTTGGCAGATCTCTTGGATTATACACAACACCCCCAAGGAATAGCAGAGAAGAAAACAGGAATAGGCTGGAGCTCCTAACAAATTCATACCAGTCCTGGATGCTGATCTCCAGGGTTTTTACTGAGACAATAAAATGTTCTGGATGAAGTCACCATATTTGGGTTTTCTGCCAAAGGACACTGAACCCAATGCTAACAAATATGACAGGGAAAGTAGATCACTGTCTCTCTATTCTGACCGGAGCTTTGGAAAATGTATGTTGCTAAGAAACTGTTTATTGAGTGACACACTTTAAAAATGATAACTAGCTCACGGATTTGAGCCAGGCACTAGTCCTTTCTTTGTCTCTGGGGATCACATGGGCTCGGGCAGATCCTGTAAGACCTTGAAGCAGTTCATACAGATTCTTCCGACTTTGGATCCTCCAACTCTCCATATTTCCCTGCTTCTCTCCTCCAGCAATTATCAAATTTCATTTTGTTTTGTTTCTTTGTACTCAAGACTTTGACATGCTTGAAGGGAAGTATCTTTATCAATTCTTAGGAAAAAATTTCTTAAAGGAGGACTTCCTCACACTTGCATGGATATAACAGTTAAAATAAGTAACAAACCCCTAAATGAGTAGTTCCCCACCTCACCAAACCAGCAACAAATATCCCACCAAACCAGTAACATCTTTCTAGAGCAAATATTTTATAAGCCTCTCTTTGCTACCCTCAGATAAAATTCAAACATGATAGAATTTATCTGCATGTATAAATAAAGAATTCAACATAACCCCCAAACTATAACATAAAAATAAAATCCTGAAATAATGTTTATTCCTATGTAAATGTTCAAGTATGAGCACATTAGAAGACAAAGCGCCCCCATTTGAACGTGTTTCCAAAATGTTCCCCAGGAAACCACTACCTTGGAAGGTGGATAAAACTTCCAGGTCAGAAGTATGTCCCTCCCTCCCCCCACATAGGAGCTTCTCTTTCCAGGGACAATTTAGAAGTTCTAGGTGGTTTTACTTTATTAAGAAATGTGGCATTTTTAAAATAGCAGTATTACCTCAAATATGCTCTGTAGCAAGAAATTTTCCTATTAGTAAGTGTTGTGTTAAATAAAAAAGTATAACCTAATAGTGTAAGAAATATTTTTTCTTCTTGCTCTAGGCCAGCGGTTCTCAACCTGTGGGTCGCGACCCCTTTGGGGGTCGAACGACCCTTTCACAGGGGCCGCCTAAGACCATTGGAAAACACACATATAATTACATATTGTTTTTGTGATTAATCACTATGCTTTAATTATGTTCAATTTGTAACAATGAAAATACATCATGCATATCAGATATTTACATTGCAATTCATAACAGTAGCAAAATGACAGTTATGAAGTAGCAACGAAAATAGTTTTATGGTTGGGGGTCATCACAACATGAGGAACTGTATTAACGGGTCGTGGCATTAGGAAGGTTGAGAACCACTGCTCTAGGCCATTAAGAGTTCTGAAGATGTCACTGTGCTCTGTGAATCTAATTCCCAAACCTATCTCAGCACAGAATCCTTTTTCACTGGAACATCTCCTGAGTCCAGTTTCTCATGGAAGAAACTTAGAAAACACTGCCTTACAGCCTTCGATGAGCCCATCACCACGGAGACAGAAAAGGGCCTTTTGGAGGATCTGAAACCCACGTGTGGGAGAGCAGCCTGTACTGGACAATTCATTTTGCCGGGAAGTGGGCATCTTAGTTCCCCCTCAATGTCACATATTTGCCATATTCACTTGACTTTCATGAGAGGGAGGCAAACAGGTAAAATTCATCTGACATCAGAGATGTTTTCGGGGAAGCAGAATTTTAATGTTGCTGGTGATACGTATTGACACCTATTTTGTCTGGATTTCACAGCAGATGGACCTATAGCTACTTTAGCAAGACATCACGGAAATGATCTGCTCATAACATTGACAAATGAGGCATTATAAAAGGATACATGTCATCTGATAGCTTTAAATAGTATGTTTTATGAGTAATATTCAAATGACAATATTTTAGTCATTCCTATTTTGTGTAAGGACTTTTTTACAGTCACCGTTTCATTTCATCCACACAACACATCTATGAGCTCTTGTTGGTCCCATTTTAGAGATTTAAAAACCTGAAGTTCAGGGTCATTAAGTGCCAATGTCACAGAATTGTTTAGTGGCAGAACTTGGATGCAGGGAAGTGGCCATTTTAGGCTTCCTTAGAAGTCACAAATTTGCCCTATTTCACTTGATTTTTAAAAGAGGAAGGCAAACACTTAAAACTAACATGACATCAGAAATGTTTTCAGGAAAGCACAATTTTAATGTTTTTCCCTTTGCCTCCCTTAATTAAGGGAAATTTTTTTAGAACATTTTCCATTTTTTAAAAAAAGACAGTTAGAAATGACAGGCTAGCCTCCAGCTATCAGGAAAACAGGATCACTGATGCCTTGAGGGTGGTACGGCCCATGCTTTAGTGCACACATTGTAACTGAAGAACCTACGCTGAGCTGAACTGCTGAAAAGTTATGAGGTTGAAAAGATTGTGATGTTTTTCTTCTTCCCTCAGTGTCACCTGATTTAAACTTCAAGGTGTGTTATTTGAAAACCACTTGTTTCCAGTGACTCATTTTGAAATCACTGATTTCATCTTCCTGGTTCTTTGTGAAGCCAGGAAAGGAGATCAACACCATATTGTTTTCACCTTCAAACACGCTTACCCTGTAACCAGAAGAATCCAGAACTGTTATTGTTCACTTGTTGAAGAATATGTTCCTGCTTTATCTTTTCACAAGAGTAGAAATCCATTCTGAAAACAGGTGCCCTGCTTGCCATCTGTTTCATCCTCCAGCAATTTTCAAGCAACATGTTTATAAAAGATTCACCTATCAGTCAGCACATATTTATTTAAACACCTACTATATACCAGACATTGCTCTACATTCTGGAACTACAGTAGTAGGACAGACTAGATCTTTTCTCCTTGGAGTTTGTGCTCTAATGATAAACATATAAATACAAATGATCCTCCCAGAAAGTGAAAATGCTATGAAGGAAAATAAAAGATGGTGGTATATCATAATGACCAAAGTGGAAGATTTCTTCATATTTAGACAGCCTTTCCATGGAGGTAACATCTGAGCTGCTGTCAGAATGACATGATTTTGAAAAAGAGAGTGCCAACTGTAGAGAAGAGCATTAAGATGAGAATAAAACTTGGGACTTTGAGGAACAGAACGGAGGCAGTCCCAGTGGAGAGTGATAAGAGAAGAGAAAAACAGTATATGAGATCAGAAGGGCTAACGGGGTCCAGAGCCTGTGGTAAGAACTTGGGTTTTATCCCAAGTGCAATGGAAAGACAGTGAAGGTTACTGAGGCTGCTGTTAAGAGCTACTTCTAGGCTGACAAAAAAAAAAAAAAAGGCAGCAAAAAATATCAGTTAGGCCAATTGCAATAGCTTAAGTGAGCAATAGTAATGCTTGGACTAGGTAGTTCAGTGGAGATAGGAGGAAGAAGTAGCTTTCAAGATAGAACTGTCCAAATTTGCTGATAGATTATATGAGGAAAATGGGAAGGACTTCTAGAATTTTGCCTAAACAACTGGATTGATAGTGGTGACATTTTCTGAACTGGGGAAGAGTAGAAGAGGCATAGATTTGTGGGAGATATGGGAAATCCAGAGTGCAGTATTGGACATGTTAACTTTGAGATTTATTTTAGACATCTACATAGAGATGTCAAGTAGGCAGCTTGAGTATACACGAGATCAGAGGAGGGGATTATAGCTGGAGATATATGGCGCCCCATAAAGCCCAAGAGGGCTGAACCCTTTGCAACGTGCTCCCTCCACTTTCCCACAGTCATTCCCAATTCTCTCTGTAACTGATTTGCTCTGTGTCATAATTCTCCATGAAAGTTTCTACTTTCAATCTGGTTTTCCACTCGCTGAAGCCTTTCTTATCTCTCTTCCTTTGTCATCAGTGTCTTCCCGAAATGCAAGCAGAATTAACACCCACCTAAACCAAACTAAATGAAACTGCAAATCTTCCTCATTCAGTAGGATCATAACTTGCATTCCAAGACAATCCAGATGACCTTTTCTTTGTTAATCCTCACCCAAGAGTATAATTTCCATTGATTTTTAGAGAGAGTGGAAGGGAGGGGGCGAGACACAGCAAGAGAAACATCGATGTGAGAGAAACACATTGACTGGTTGCCTCTCACACATGCCTGGATTGGGGCTAGGATCGAGCCTGCAACCAAGTGGATCCTGGGACCCTTCAGTCCACGGGCTGATGTTCTATCTACTGAGCCAAACCAGCCAGGGCTCTAGAAGACTTTTGTAGAGTTCGTAAGAAGTGTGGCTCTGGCCACCAGTCTGACCTTTGAACTGTTTCACCAACCTTCACCTCTTCTTTACCCTCTCCTGATAGTCTTTGCTTTACTTTTCCAGGCACCCACTCACAATCTTATTACTTGTAGGGCCTAGATTTCAACCAATTGCGAACTAATCAATCCTTGGGTGTTTAAAGGAGTACTCATGTCTGGTATATTTACCTTTCACCTGGAAGATTGAAAGAACAAAAAATAGTAAGGATCAAATAAATGGCCCTGAGATGGTAGAAATTTAAATAGATTTTCTCCAATTTTAACATCCAGGTTGGTTACTTTCCTGTAGCCTCTTCTATCCATTGTTTTCTCATATTTTTCATCTTAAAGATTTTTTCCCCCATGAAATTGTGTCACACGGATGAACCTTGAGGACATTATACTAACTAAGTGAAATAAGCTAGTGAAATAACCCAGTGACAAAAAGACAAATACTGTATGATTCCCCTTATATGAGATAACCAGAATAGTCAAATTCATAGAAACAGAAAGTAGCATGGTGGTTTCCAGGGGCTGAGAGAAGAGGGAAATGGAGAGTTGTTGTTTAACATGTAGAGTTTCAGTTTTGCAAGACAAAAAAGTTCTGGAGATGGGTTACACAACAAAGAGAATATACTTAGCACTACTAAATAGTCACTTAAAAATGGTTACGATGGTACATTTTATGTTAGGCATATTTTACCTAAATTAAAAATTTAAGAATTTAAGCTAGCAGCAAAAAAACAAGTCAGAGATATTTGAAGCATAAAAAGGATTCAACTCGCTGTGGCTTAAATGAAGAAGACCACATAATGAGGAGCTCAGGTAGCCTCTAGATGATGGGCTCAGCCAGGAAAAAGGAACCTAAGTTCTATAACCGTAAGGAACAGATTCTGCCAACAACCTGAAATAACAAAAAGTTGGTTTTGGATTCTTCCCCAGACTTTTCTTGTAAGAACCGGCTTTGCTGGCACCTTGATATCAGCCTTGGGAGACCCCAAGCAGAGAACCCACTTGAGCCATGCCAGACTTTTAATATACACATTTGGGAGATAATAAATGGATAGTTTAAACTGACCAAAAATATCCCTTTCTTAACCTCAAGCTCCTCTTTCCATAAGCTCCCATCCCTTCTCTTTTTCCCTTTACAGCCACCCTATTTGCCATTCAATGTCTACTTTAGCCTTCTCATTGAATCTACTTTCCCCACAAATATCAGCAACCTCCCTTAGTTATCAATTCTAATGGTCATCTCAAAAGTTTGTGTCATTTGATGCTCCTGATTACTTTATCCTTTATGAAACTCTTACATTCTGTGAATTCTGTAACCTGGTTCTCACCTGGTTTCCCTCTATTTTTCTTGCTGCTGCTTCCCAACCTCCTTTGTACAGTCTACTGTCTCTAATTAATTCTTAAATTTCTTGTCTTCTCGGTTACTATCGTAGCTTTTCTACTCCACATACTTTCCTTGGAGGATATCACCTACATTCACAGCTAAACTCTTACGTCTCTTACTTATATATGTACTAGAGGCCCGGTGCATGAATTCGTGCACAGTTGGGGTCCCTCGGCCTGGCCGGATCAGGGCCCATCAGGCCCCTCTCGCCCAATACTGATCAGGGCCAAAAGCCAGGGGGAGGGACCATGGGAAGTTGGCTGTGGGAGCGCACTGACCACCAGGGGGCAGTTGCTGCATTGAGTGTCTGACCCTGGAGGGCATGCGTCATAGCTACCGGCTGGTCATTGGTCGTAATGGTTGCTTAGGCTTTTATATATATTGATTATTGACTCCAAACATTTCTCTGGTTTGTACCTCTTGGCTGAACTTGAAATCTGTATGTCCAACTGCTTATGGGACAGCTAACTCTTGAAACCCCAAAGGCCTTTAAATTCATTTTGTCCAATCATTCTTTCCTTACCAAATTTGGACCTTTACTTACAGTTGCCATCTTGATAAATATCAATTTTTCTAACTCAGTTACCCAAAGTAGAAAAAAATAGGTGCTGTCCATAGCCCTCAGCCTGGCCTGTACCCTCTCGCAGTCTGGGACCCCTCGGGGGATGTCCAACTGCCGGCTTAGTCCCAATCTCCACTGTGCCTGCTGTCACTGCTCAGTAGAGCTGCCGCAGAGACCCGGCTTCTGGCTGAGCAGTGCTCCCCCTGTGGGAGCACACGAACCACCAGGGGGCAGCTCCTGCATTGAACATCTGCCCCCTGGTGGTCAGTGCACACCATAGCGACCAGTCATTCTGGTCATTG
>NW_006293232.1:1344712-1351492 GCF_000327345.1 Myotis davidii | reverse complement strand
AGGCGGGAAGCTTGGCTTCCTCCATCATTGGGGCAACCAAGCCTCCTGCTTGCTCCAGCTCCGTGGCTGCTGGCCACTATCTTGATTGGGTTAATTTGCATATAATCGCTCTGATTGGCTGGTGGGCGTGGCTTAAAGTGTAACAAAGGTACGGTCAATTGCATGTTTGTCTTTTATTAGTGTAGATTTGTAGTGCCTGATTATCCAAAAGAGACAAAATTGCCTTGCAATGGTTCCAAAAATGAGATATCAAGCAAGATAAAATCAATCACCAAAAAATTAATTCCTCTGTACTAGGATTGTGTATGCATAGTGCTATGGGAGCTAAGAAGGTCAGTTTTTCAGACTATGGAACTAGAGAAAGCTTCCCAGAAAAGTAACATTTAAGGAGAATTTTGAAGGGCAAGCAGGAATTATCCATCTATTAAGTGTTTAAGGAAAGCAAAGTTATTTAAGAAGAGGCTTCAGCTTAGTAGCAAAAGAGAAATCCGGGGTAGACAGCAGAGGCCTGCCAATGGCTGTGGACCTTGTTACCTGCAAGGGCCTCTGAGCGGTTGAGGCTGAAAAACAGCCTGTTGTCCTGCTTTCCAATTGCTCTATAATCTCTACAGCAGAAGGAGAGGATACACCCTGAGGCCTGAGAGTGTGACCACCATTTGTAGTTCACACAAAGGCTTTCTTTGCTCTTTAAACCTTATATTACCAGGCTTTCTAGGCCCACAGGGATGCCTTCTCAATTTTGCACAAAAGTATCATGTAAATTAGTGAGGATCCTTTAAATGTGGTAAGACTGCCTGACCAGTGTGGCTCAGTGGTTGAGCATTGACTCATGAATCAGGAGGTCAGAGTTTGATTCCCAGTTAGGGCACATACCCAGGTTGTGGGCTCAATCCCCAGTAGGGGTCACAGGAGGTAGCTGATCAATGATTCTCTCATCATTGAAGTTTCTATTCCTCTCCCTTGCTCTCTGCTGAACAGGCCACTGCCAACCTTTGGGCTTGAGCTGCACTCGTAGGCCCATGTGTCAGCTCTCACATGTCCGTATTCCAACTGTGGGGCTACCTCCTGTCTAGAGCACCCAATGGTGGGCAGAAGGCTCAGTGTCTCCCCTTGCCAAATAAGGTCACATTCACAGGTATCAGGGGTTAAGATCGAATAATTTCCTAATGAAAGGAAATTATTCAAGTTTTGCCACTGACTGCCTGACCAGTGTGGCTCAGTGGTTGAGCATTGACTCATGAATCAGGAGGTCAGAGTTTGATTCCCAGTTAGGGCACATACCCAGGTTGTGGGCTCAATCCCCAGTAGGGGTCACAGGAGGTAGCTGATCAATGATTCTCTCATCATTGAAGTTTCTATTCCTCTCCCTTGCTCTCTGAAATCAATAAAAGTATATTTTTAAAAAATAAAAAGTATAGTCAGCTTATGGAAGCCCATGCAAATTAGTTTAAAGAATTTGGACTTTAAGGAAGAACAGTGAGGAGCCACTGAAGGTTTTTGGACAACCGGGAACATGACAAAAAAATAAAATTATTCCACAGCAGCTGTATGCAGGGTAGACTAGAGCCAAGAGACTCAGGAAGTTATTGCAGTTGTCCAGACATGAAGCAAAAAGGGAGAGATGATGGTATCCATGGTAACAGAAAGGGAAGGATATGGAAATTATTTTGAAGGCAGAAACAACAGGACTTGATTACTGATTGGGTATGAATGTATGGAAGAGGCAGCGGTAATAAATGACTCAGGGGTTTTGAGCTTAGGAAGCTGTGAGAATACCTTTGAAATAGGGATGCTAATCAGGAGAGCTGCTTTGAGAGAGAAAATAGGGAGTGGGGTTTAAGGGATGTTGAATTTCACATAATGATGGAATATGTAAGTGGAAACACTCTCCATACATTTAAAAGGACAAAACTAGGACAGTCTACCTTTTCTTTCTTCTTTTTTCCTTCCTTCCTTCCTTTGCTTCTTTCTTCCTTTCTTTCCTATTTTTGTTCTCTTGCCATGATTTCTAATGCATCTGAGGTTCTTTATCTGAGAGCTCTGAGGATAAATTTTACCAATTCCCTTACATTTGGTAAACTGTGAGGAAGGCTGCCATCACTGTCATCACCAACCTTGTCTTCAAGTTAACACAATGTATTATTCAATACTCACTTGTGTTTGTCACTTTTGTAGACAGCGTTCACAATAACAGATTCCATGCCCTTGAGACTGTTCACTCTGTGATGGCCAATATGTAGAGGACCAATACACAAAGAACACAGAGAATAGAATAATAATCACTGAACAATATCTATAGAAGATTAAAAGTAGTATTTACTAGTATACTCTACATGAGGACATCAGGGAAGAGGAAGGCCACTATGCTAGATAAGACCAGTCGTGGGATACCGAGAGTTTGAGGTAAAAGAAAACTTGCTTGAATTTCTTTTTTGAACAGAGCTCATGTACGTCATGATCTCCTTAGGAAAGGAAGATGGATTTGGAATGCTGCTTAGACAATAATAATTATTATTCTCATATTTTTAGGACTTAACACTGTATACCCATTAACTCATCCTATCCCTGGACGCTAGGATTGGCACAAGACCATAAAGCTCTACTGCAGGAAGCTGCACTTCAAACTCAACAAATTTACAATACAACAGGTTGAACACTTTAACGGTGATGAGGAACACCATAGGACTTCATTAGAAAATTCAGTCAATTTTTTAAAAAAACTCAATGCAAGAACCCAAAAATCCTGAAGCTGAGAGCAGCTTCATCAGCGTGATCTCCTTCTCTCCCTTTTACAAACTGAGGCCCGTCCTTAGGAAAGATCCCAACACTGGGCTGCACATCTCTTCCCATCTGAACAGCACATCCCCTTCACTCATGCATCTCTGCTTGCCTCTGCTGCCATTCCTGCAGCGGTTCTGTGAGTTAGTATGAAGACAGCTACCTGCCATATTGTCTTCGCTACCTCAGAGAGGAGGGTCAACTTGGAGTAAAGAGAGAGGAAGAAATGGCATGCTTTCTCCCTTGCTTTTCCACTTTGTGAGTTTTCATTAACGTTTAACATTGTGCGTCAACATCTGGGCTCAGAGTCAGGTGATTTGGTTCATCTTTTTGGTCCACTGATGGGCAAATGGTTTCACTTTTGTGCTAATGTTTCCTCTGCTGTTAAAGAGATTTAGCAAAACCTTGGATGGATATTGGAAAGATTAAGACACTCAGTCAAAATGATTCTTTATGAAGACAAGCACCTTTCAGTGCTTGTCTGCTGGTGTGGGTGAAGTCCCCAATCCCACCTTTAAAAAACTCTGTATTAATTTAAGTTTCCCTATGAGTTATAGCCATCATTCACCCTGTGCTTACATAACATGTTTTCTTCAAGTTTCCCTTAAATTGTTCACTCTACTAAACAGACATTTTTTAAGTATCTTCATCTTTTGTAGCTAGTTCAATATATGAAAGCTTGATTTCTTTGCTACCCACACAGTTTCCTCTGGGGCCTTAGCCTTACCAGTATTCTATGACTCACTACTTTACTTTTCATAAATAGATGCTAAATACTGTCCCTGACTCTATTGGAAATGGCAGATTAAAACACTCAAGAAAAATTGTAACTAATGCCGTTAGATTTAAACTATGCAATAGGTTTCTCCCCTCTCCTTTTTTCTCTCTTCTTTTTTGTTTTCTACTCACTGTTTGTCATAAATAGTGGTTGTCAATTTCTGTCAGATAACTCTGTTCTCTTTATTTCTCCTTCCCCACAATATATAGCCCTTTTATTGGGAGGAGAGGGCAAGTCTTTGGGCCTCCTCCTCTTCTCTCTCTTATATTTTACTAGAGGCCTGGTGCATGAAATTTGTGGCCAGCGATCAGGGCCGATCTGTGGGGTGACTGGTGGGGTGATAGGGCCCCGCCCCCTGTTCGTACCCACCTTGGACAGCCTGACACCACCCACTCGCCAGCCCCACTCTCCCCCCCCCCACTTGCCTTGGCTGGCCTGGGGCTGCCGGCTGGGGGCAGCTCCTGCATTGAGTGTCTGCCCCTTGGTGGTCAGTGTGCATCATAGTGACTGGTTGTTCCACAATTTGGTCAATTTGCATATTAGGCTTTTATTATATAGGATTTGCCAATTCTTGTCCACACTGTATTTTCTTCTCTTTTATTCACTCTCCTCTCCTCATTCCTAAATAAATAAAGTGTCACCACTGGTCCCAGAAAAAGTTACTTCCTCCTGCCAGAGACCTAAGTGATTTGTCATCTTTCTTGAATGCAAAGATCCCTGAACAGATTCAAGGAAAATAAATAACATCCAGGGTATTTCCAAGTACAGTTTGAGAGCAGAAACTGGAGGCCATGAGAACCACTACATGCCAGTTGAGATGATGGCCTAGAGACAGCAGTGGAAAGAGACACAGATTACACATTGGGCATAGATACCAAGTTCTTTGGAGACATTTTCTCCATGAGACTCTCATGTTTCAGCACGGCTCCTGAGCAGAGGCACAATAACCTTTCTTTTGGACTATCTTTTCAAGGATATTTGTATAGAAATAAACATTGGGAAATACAGTATTTCCCTCCCAAGGAAAGGGCAGACATTATTATCACCCATTGTAATGGATTTGGGTTCCCCAAGCTTAGGGTTTCTCTCCGGCCATGCAACCCACTGTTAATGCAGATGTCACCTGGCCCTCTTTGCAGCACCCTGTGGGAATTGAGGCTCAGAAAAGTGCCGCAAGAAAATTCTGATATTCTGTCTACTGCTATTTTTCCAAGTAATAAAGTCCTTTGACTCTGACCCAGGAGTCTTGTGTCTCCTGCCAGTATCTATGAAACTATAGCAGGCTAATGTATTGGATTACAAGTAGGCTAAAATCTCAGCCTTTCATACTTCTTGACAATATCCAGACATTACGATATTTCAGGCTGTTGGTAGCAATATTAGGCAGAGAGAAACTTAGAAGCTAAATTTTTTCTCTCCATCAATATCTTGAAGTAGTTAAATGCACACTCTCTTCCCCTTCAGCTCCCACCTCCATCTAGTCTAATGTACCTTCTTAACCTTGGTAATAATGGCTCTAATGGCCCATGTATTCAGTAGAGTGGATTTCTAAAACCTATTTCCAGGTTACAGTTTGTGTGCCAGGATTACATTTGTTTTTATTAATAGAGAAAGGAGCCGTGCAGCAGATTAGAGCTGACTTTTCAATCACTTAATCACCAAATGCACCCTGAGTATGTTCATACTTCTGTGTTAAGTGCTGCATAAAGCAGCTTCAGTTCTCAAAGCATTTTAACTTCCTTCACTCCCATAAAAAAAACACACAATAAAAACTTCTCTATTAAAAAACCCAAATGTTCAAGCCACTCATTCATTGTGGCAGTAACCATAGAAACATTTTTATAAGAAGGCTTTTAAAAGTATTCTCCCCCATCTATCTTGGTCCTAAACAGAAAAACAACCTCAGGATCCAGACTCAATATCCTCATTTTTAAAAACCTCTGACCTTCAGGGAGCTTGAAGATTAAAAGAGACCAGGCCTACCAAACCAACATCCTTCTGGTACCACTGATTAATAGTAATAATGAAAATAAACATTGCTCTCTGTCATTTCCAGTTAATTCAATCCATAATGATGATTATTTGTTGTAGGAAAGAAAGCAGTGAGTCCTGGCAAGGTTTTAAGAGCTGGGAAAGAAGCCATGTGAACACACACACACACACACACACACACACACATTTTCACACCCATCTGAATCATAGCATTGTTTTAAACAATGGTGCTGACATGATAAGTGCACTTTACAGTTCAACAAAAACTCAAAGTCTATCACCTGTCGACAATCATTCTGAGTCTCCGTGATCCCCAATTCAGTCTAGAATTGAACCTCCAACCCAACCCAACATAGTACTGACCAGTTGGGTTTCAACCACAGTCTTCAGAGAGAGAGAAAACTGCAGCTTGGTTACTGGGTGGGGTGGGGATAAATATGAAAACTCACTGGTTCTACTACCAAGGTACCTAGCAACCAGCCAATAAGGTACAATAGTCTCAAGACTTGCATTTTTGTGGGAGTTGAAGAGCCCCAAAAGCTGCTCTCCTTCCTCTGATGTAGCCCAGCCTTCACAGTTTGTTGCTCCTTGCAACACTGCCTATTTTCTTTGTGTCTGTTGCCCCTGAGGAGAAGGGCTACAGACATGCAGAGTGTGTCATGGGCTGCACTGCTTGCTATCTTGGGCTGATTTCTACCCAAGGATGCAAACCATTTCTAGGTTTGCTTTACTGTTTGGCCAAAAGATGTTCAAGACCTCCACACACAACAAAGAGATAAAGTAGCCTAAAGTTAACGACACTTTCATAATGATAGACTTTTAGGTGATTCTTGACTTGGAAGTTATTCTTTCCTCAATTAAAGTCAGAGGTATTTATATAACTACTCACACTGCCTTAAGTCATCCCAGGAGATCAGTGCTGTAAGCTGATTTAAAAAAATAAAGACAATCTCCAGAAGTTCTAGCATAACACAGATCCAGTCACTAGTACTTAGGAAGAAGAGTAATTAGAGCTAAAGAAATACAGCTGATAGAAACTCATCATAAAGTATCAAATCTGAGCAACTGCAGGCAGCCTAAAAATTCTCAAGTAGTTTAAGTGAAGAGTTCTGATTCAAGAAGTAACCATTCCAGCACAGACCTATAAGGGACATGGAATAGCATGTCATATGGGAGATAATAAAATCACATCCTAGAATTAAATGAAAAAGGGAGGGGCAGTAAACACCTGT
>NW_006293232.1:1331587-1344658 GCF_000327345.1 Myotis davidii | reverse complement strand
CTGGCTAAATCTTCTATCAGTTCTCTAAAGAGTTAAGATAGGAAATTGTGTGGTTTCTTGAGTAGATATTACATGTAGTTTCACATGCCTGCACGTGTGTATGTGTACTTGCTTAACTACTTAGTAACTTAAACCTAGTACATTCCTTGGTAGGGGTTGAATTATCCTCAATTAATGCTTTTTTAGTTTATTATAGCATCCAATGTAAAATTCCCCAGCAAATATCAGGATGAATAATAATCTGGATTATAGGTGCCTAATGGACAATCAGAACTAAGATTCTGGTACTTCGAATAAGCAAAAGACATTATCAACAGCCCTTTAGAACGTTGCTTCAGCTGGATTATTCTTATTTAGATATGCTATACTGCATAGGGCCCCAAGAGATTTTGCTATGCTATATAGCTCTCCTCATTGAGGGTAAGATCTGACACAGCTAAATGACCTGCCTACCCCCAGATCATCTCCTTTGTCCTCCCGATATGTATCTGAAATTCTTCACTGTCTTTGTTAAAGCTAGCATAATGTTACATGCAATTTGGGGAAAGGGGTGATTAACACTTTTAGCTTCTACTCAAATACAGATAAAGCCATTTCTTCAGATTAACTAGCAAGCGGTCTTGAACACAGTGAACGTATTTTACAAATCTGAAAGTGGGTCAAGTTGTTGCACAAGTAAAAATGTAAATACAAACTGTTAAAAACTTGGAAATCACAACCGTGCTAGAAGAACGGAGATATTAAGTTATCATAAGCAGGAAATGGGATCCTTTCAATGGAGGAGGAAGAGGATGGGGAAACACCAGGTAAAATGGAAGAGGGTGGGGCCATCATTACCAGAGAGCATCACAGCACTCAGGGAGGAAAAGAAAGACAGGAAAGGCAGGGGAATCAGCAGGTTCTGGAAAAAAAATGGCACAGGCCTGCCCTAACAGGCCCTAATGTTTCTGCTTAGCCCTTCATATTTTTGTTTTAGTATTAAAAAAAAAAAAGTAAAGCAAAATTGGACGATGATAACCTAGATTACTTTTCAACATAAAATATGAATAGAGGGGTGTTCACTTCACTATTTCCTGAGTTGTTACTTTGTGTCAAACCCTGAGCCCCGCACTCTCCTTCCATTGTGCCAAGGACCAGGCTGTAGAGTGCATGTTACCATAGCAACACACCAGTGAAACATCTCTGGCCCCCCTCATACTGAGCCTTCAATTCTAAATATTCCCAAGGTTCATCTCAAACCAAAATAAACTTTTCTTCACACTTCTGAGAAAGGGCTGCAATTATTGATATTTATTTATTTATTCCCATAAGCTTTAGCAATAGCATGCCAAAACCGTGCCCTAGGGAATAAATAAAATAGGCCTTCAGTGGGTGTGCAAGAAGTTTTTGTTTAAAAGACTACCATCTATCTGATATTTGGGCAGAATATCAAGAGCTCTTAATGCAACTCTCAATTCTATCTGTCAAAAGCTTTCATAAAGTCTAAAGTTTCCCAGTCCCTACCCCCTCAAAATATCATAAAAGACATAATAGTTCAAATGAAATGACAAGGGACACACTGACCAAGTGGGGAAGCACCTCACTTTTAAGGAAGGATAGAGCCGCAGGCTGACCTTGCCCAGGCAGTTTGGCTGGCTCTTCCTGCCTTGGTTGGACAGCGCCACCTACTGTATCTGCCCCACTACTCTTCTCATACAGTCCCTTTGTCAGCTCCAAGTATCCCAAATGCCAAAGACGCTGAAAGCCCAGGGCCAACTCTAATATTTATAAGCATCGGTTGGACAAGTGTGTCTTGGACTGTGGTCTAAAGAAAGAGGAAAGAAGGCCCAGCTTTGAAACTTTTAAAGAAGAGAATATTAGAGCTTTGGGAGGAGGACTTTAGATTATTTTTACCACCCAGACACCTGGTCTGGACACACTGAATTCCTGCCCACTTTCTTGTCCTTATCTGCCACCCGTCTTTTGTACCACATCTGCACCAAACTGGATTCCCTACCATATCCTATATTGTTTCTCGTGGGGGTTTTTTTGTGTGTTTTTTTTTTCATTCCATTCCCATTCCTTAGCTTTACCATTTAACCAAAACTTATGCATCTGTTAAGGGCTAGTTAAGAATGTTTTTCTATCTTCATGAAGGTTTTCTTTACCGTCTTTATAGTTCTTCATACCACCCATGGTTAATACCAATTATCTATCAATTAAGTAACTAGTGATATCTCTTTTACATTTCATTATTATTTAATTCTTGCCTGGCTCTCTAAGTAGTCATGTGCTTTGGGGTAACATCCCCTGAAGTCTTAGAAGCTCCTGGAGAATAGCAGTAGCATGACATATTACACCAAGAATAGAGCCTTGGACCTGACAGCCATTTTTTTTTTATCTCATCATTTCTTCTCCAAAACTTCTTTCATTGTGTCCCACATAATTCCTCACAGGCACTTGTCTTTGTGAGAGAGCTCTGAATTCAGTTGTTAAACATGTACCCTGGAGCCCCTCATCCACATAACACTGTGGGTAGGAGGACGGGGTGAGGATGGGTAAAAGTGGATAAGAATACTGGCAAAGCTGAAAAGTGAATAATTTTTTTCTTTGTCTCTAGAGGTTCCTTGCTTCTCAATAAGTCAATGAGCTTAATTTTAGTCACCCTGCCATGCTATGGAAATTCTTCAATTCCCTGTTTTCATTAATATTTAGCAACAGATTAACGGATGTGGCCAGATATAAAGCATAATGGCTAAGATCATAAATTTTAGAGAAAGAAAACTGAGCTTAATTACCAACTCTATAATTTATAACCCATGTAACCTGGGGCATGTTTCTTGGCATCATTGAACTTGTTTCCTCAAATGTAAAATGAAGATAACATTCACCTAATGGGATTTTTGTGAGAATTAAATGAGTAATGTGTGTAAAGCACATACTGCAGTGCCTGATGATAAGTTTTATTGGTGGTGGTGTTTATATTCCCACAGTCTAGCAGGGAGCCTGGCCACAGAAACACACACACACACACACACACACACGCACACACATGTTGAAGTGAAATAGAATATACAAAAATAGATCTATGCCATTCCACACGCTATGAACAGATCTAGCCCCGGTGACAGGGATATAGAAAGATCCAGCTCTCGGCCCCAGTCCTCAATGTCCAACACTTGTCCAAACAGTTCATTTATGACAACCTGCTCTCATCTTCTCTGAATTCTCCCAATTTTCACTTCTGGCCCCTGATGACCCAGTGGGACACCCCCTGTAGTCTGACCCATGTGCTCTTAGACCCAGCTGAGCAGTCATACTCTGCCTCCACATACTCTCTACTCTGCCTTCCATCTTGTCCAGGAAATCCATCTGATCTCACCAAGGACAGGAGATGGACCACAATTATCCCAACGAGCAACTAGCCAACAAAAGCAAAAATATCAGTATCTAATTAAGAGATTAAATCAGGTACCTGAACTCAATTCCAACGTGTGTGTGTGTGTGTGTGTGTGTGTGTGTGTGTGTGTGTGTAAGGGGTAGCGGGGGATGAAGGAGAGTTCCTCCACCACCAACAAGCATTTCTCAGACACAAGGAGGGTAGCATCAGATTTCACAGGTTAAGTATTAAGATCTACAAAACTGCTCCCCCCATTGGCACCCCCTCTGATACCCCTACTTCAGATTCCAGTGGCAAGTGCTTTTGACCCACTGGCTATAAATCAGAGGTTCCCAGGACCACCTCCTTAGATTTGATTATTAGATTTGATTAATTTGTTACAAGGGCTCACAGAACTCAGAAAACAAGTTGATTCACTAGAATACCCATTTATTACAAAGGATATAAATCAATAGCCAGATGAAGAGATAAATAGGGCCAGGACCCAAACAAAGGAGCTTCTGTCCGCATGGAGGTTGGGGCTCTGCACCAGTGGCACAGGGTAGCATTCTCATTTCCCGATGTAGAAGCTCTCCAAACCCTGTCCTTTGGGAATTTTATAGAGGCTTCATTAAAAGTCATGATTAATTAAATCACTGAGATTGGTGATTGATTCAGCCTCCAGCCCCTCTCCCCTCCCTGGAGGTAATGGGTGTGACTGAAAGTTCCAACCCTCTAATTACATGGTTGGGTACATTGGCAACCAGCCCCCATCCTTAGGTGCTTTCCAAAAATCACTTCATTAATATAACAAAAGACACCTTGATCACTTTCAACACTTTGAAAATTCCAAGAGTTTTGGGAGCTCTGTGCCAGAAAAGGAGTTGAAGGCCAAATATATTTTTCTTATTATAAATCACAATATCAGAGAGATGAAAATCTGTAATCAGATTTCCACTGGTTGCAGGAAAAATAAAATATTCACATTTTAACATTATGCATCAGCCTGTCCACTGTTAGAGACTAATGTTTACTATTGTTAATTTTTAACACAAGCTATAAATGTGTCCTAATGTGCCCAAACCACTTTCAATAGGATGGCTATTGGAGGAGCAAAAAGGTGTGAACTTGTCAAAATTTGGCCTTGGTTCCTTTTAGCACCATTCCCTGGCAAACTGTTTCTAAGAGCCCCTGTTTTCCCTGTTATTTTGCTTTCAGCTAGTTGTCAATGACTGTCCCTCAGGTCTGGACTGGCATTGCTTTAAAGTGTTTTAAGTGCAAGAAAAAGAAATGTATTAGGCTTAAAATACAGTACCTTCCAATGGTATTTTCACTTTTGTATGAGAACCTTGAATAGAGTCCCTTTAGACCCAATAGAATTAATCTCTCAGGGTAAGATTTCCAAAGGCTGAAAATGACTTCTGTTCCTGAAATTACATCAGTGGTGGGTCCACTTACTCCATCGTCCACTAATGTTAGACCCCGGACAGAGTAGGCTGTAAGCAATGGCAAAATGGAGATGAACACATAAAAGATGTAGCCCTCTTCTGTCCCTTGAATTCTGAGGTGAGAAGCAGTCGTTGGCTCCAGCTGCTCAGAGAAGAGTTTTAGAACAATGGAGGCCAGCTGTGGAAAACCCTGTCTGGGTTTGGCTTCTGACAGACAGCAGCTTTTGTGTGGAGAGAAGCAGCTCTTTTCCCTCAGGTAAAACCTGAAAAAGCTGTGCTGTCTGTGAAATCTAAATTGGCCAAAGATTTTGAAAGAACATGATTCTGATGCTGAAACCATCAACACAGTGAGGAAGCAGAAATGTGCCTGTTAGTAGGCAGCATGAGCCACAAAGATTGGACATAAAGCTACATGATTCAGCCTACTTGATATTATTTCCAGAGTGCTCAGAGCACCTAAATCCAGTGAGCTCCATGGTCTTAACACTTAATGTGTGCTGTCCCTATCCCGACTACAATTCCCCAAAACTCACCAATTCATTTGCTAATAAGAAAGTCAACTTATACCTATGAAGGAAGACCAAAGCAACCAGCAAAAAAAACACAACAGGATATTAAGTATGGCTGTAACTTGCCTGAGATACCGGAGTTCCACAGAGGAGGGGAGGGAGCTGTGAGCAATGCTAGCGTCACTCAGGTAGAGAGCCTCAGTGGAGATGAGAGATGACTGTGACCAGGCAAGCAGAGGCCTAAGGGTAGGGGATAGTGAAAAGAATTAAATCCCACTCCTGGGAGCGTATTAAGGAGCATTTGAGCTGTAGGAATGAGAGTGAGTTCAACTGGAATGATTCCTATTACATTAAGCTATCATAGGCAAGGTCAAAGATTCTCACTAGATGAGAAATACTACAAAGATGAGACAGAGGGGAGATTTCTAGTTTCATATAGTAACTTCTGATAGTTTTTTTCTAATTAAACTTTAATATAATTATACTAGAGGCCTGGTGCATGAAAATTCATGCACTGGGCGGGCGAGGGGGTGTCCCTAAGCCTGGCCTGCACCCTCTCACAGTCCCGGAGTCCTCAGGGGATGTCCTACTGATGGCTTAGGTCCCCTCCTCAAGGGGAGGGGGCCTAAGCCACAGTCTGGCCTCCCTCTGTAGGAGGCAACTGGGCCAGCTGATCAGGGAACAGTGCCAGCCTCCCTCATCCCCCCTCTGCCGCCGCTGGTCGCTGCCCCCCCCCCCATCACCGTTCCCTCCCTCTGCCCGCTGGCACATGCCTTGACTGGCCTGGCGCAGCCTGCTTGCTGGCCCCGCCCCCTGCTGACTGGTCATTCTGCCTTTCGGTGGATTTGCATATTATGCTTTTATTATATAGGATGATAAAAGTTTCTTGCTCCATATATCCCAAGATTTAGTTCTGAGAGGAAGAAATATGCTAACCCAGAAACATTTCATGAAACTAATTGGTTGCCTGGTAAATTTGTGCAAAAACAAACAAATAAATAAAAACACCCTTAGTACAGAGGTATTACACAGGAAAGCGGGAAGAAGTTCTAAAGTCAATAGACTAAAAGCAAATCAAAATGGTACAGAAAGTGGGATAAAGCAGAGAATGTCAACTAAGATGGGTGGTAGGAAAGTAGAATTATCTCTGGCATCTTTTCCAAAGGACACATCTACCCACACATAGATTCTGATGGGTCCCCAGGGAGAACTCCCAGCTTCCCACCCCAGAGAGGAACACTGCTCTTGATAGACAGGAATTATCATGTCCTTTAAATGAGAAAAGGGTGAGTCATCATCCAAATGAGAAAAGCCACTAGCCTACAGTCAGGTGGAATGAGAAGTGAATTTAGGTTTCCACACATACTAAGTACTTGTTTGGGCTATTATTTTATTTCTTTCTCCCTCCATTTCCTGTTTTCAAAAAGGGGGGTGGGTAGTAATAGCTACATGTTTATGGTAAACATTAAATAATACATGATAATGATATTAAATAAACATTAGAATCTGAATTTTGTTGTAGCATTCATAACTATGTTGCTTTACCAAATAAATATGTCAGGCTCTGCTCACTGTTTTTATTTTAACTTATTTTCATTTATATCAATTTGCCCTGGTTTGTACTAAAAGGATTTCCTGGATTGTATATTTTTAATCGGTTTGTGGGAAAGGAAGTTCTCAAAGGAAAGACTCTTTGCGCTATATCCGATGAAATTATTGGCATAGGATTTAGAAAGTTAAGAAAAACTAACTTGTTTACAATTATTTGACTCAACATGGAAATTTCCTTTTGGTTGGATTTATTTTTGTTGATGCTGTTTGTGCAAAGTAAAACCACTGAACATAAAGATATGAATCCAGCATTAATAGAGCAAAGCTGTGAAACTATCAACTAACTGAATTTCATTCTCATTGGTGTTATCGATTAACTTGAAATTGAACAAATAATCATCCCACATTATAAGTTAATCTACCCATAAGTCTAAGAAACACCACCTACCCATTAAAATAAACAAAAACATATGGCATAATCTATAATAATAAAAGTGTAATATGCTAATTAGACCAGATGACCTTCCGGAAGAAGCTGTGGCAACAGGGGCCAAGGCAGAGGCAGAGGCAGAGGCAGAGGCAGAAGTAGATGGCTGCCACTGCGTCGTCGGCAGGGGCCAAGCCTCTTGCACGAATTTCGTGCATCGGGACTCTAGTTACATGACAGAATATCACCATACAACTATGCTTCTGTAAGTCTCCATACACACTTAGGAATATAGTCTCATTTACTTTACTTATGTATCACTAATATATATGTACAACCAATATGCATCCAGTTAAGACTGGTATATATAATCTGCCTCATAAAATTTACAGTTGGTAGATCAGATTAAAAAATTATGCAATTAAGATTGACACATTTTTCTCTCCACCTAATTGTTTATTCACCTAACTGCAGTTTACCATACTTTTTGGAAATCCAAAATAGCCATTGATGAAACTGAGAAAATAATTCTTTTTTTGTTGTTTGAATTTTGTGATATAATTCACATTCATGCTGGAACCTTCAGCACCTCAGAAAGGAGTCAGGTGAAAGGAAATTCCAAAGAGTATGTAAGGCCTCCCCCAAGGAATTTTCCCTTTCTCCCCCTCACATACTTCTATGCTTTGATCCACCTACAGTTCTGAGAAAAGTCAATAGAGTTAAATGAATGTATGTGTGAGTTTATTATGGGCTCTCTAAGTGGAACTGTGCTCCGGGTTTACCAGTTGCATTTCTGCAGCTCCGACACTGTCATCAACCATAGTGCCATTTAGCTGAGGTCGAGCATATTGGGCAGAGTCAAGGTGAACATCTAGCAAAGAGCTTTGGGTACACTCCAGGGAGAAAGCTGAAGTCATTTCTCACTGGAACAACAAATAAAATGGACTTGTTCTCCAGGTTGCTCCTTCCCCTCCTTCTCCCACCTCTACTTTCACTTTGGTAACCAGTATTAAATACTGAGCCTGTGCTGTTTATGAAATAATACTAAAGGGAATAAGAATTAAACATTTACCACTTTTCATCTCAAATTTTATCAAGAAAATATGACAAAGTTTCTAATACCTCCCCTGAAAGATGTTTTAAATGGTGGCTAAATAAAATACCTGGGAGTTTTAGAAAATAAGATGATTAATTAAAAAATCATGCTTAGGCCCACACATGTTGCCTAAAAAGCTTTCTTCTCTGGAATTCTGATGGATCAGAATAAATAAATACTCATCATTAATATTTTATTACAAAGGGTGATTTATAAAGCAGCCATTTTTTGAATGAAGAAACTAAGATTCAGGAAGCACAAATGATTTGCCCTGTCATGGATTTGGTTAACCAAAGAGCAAGTTGTTTCCTACACTTACTGTCTTTTTTGTTAATCATTTATACACAAATCCTTGAGTACCTATCATATCCACAGTGGTATCTCTAAGGGCTGTGAATGTATAAACCCAAACAGGTCATGGTTCCTGATTCCAAAGATACTATTATTCGATATTCTATACAGAGCAATAATAGAAATCACTATTTATCAAATATTCATCATGTGAGAGAAACTAGGTCAATCTCAGGCAGGGTCACAGACATTATTCTCTTAATATGAGTGCTATTTTCCTCAGTTTACAAATGGGAATCCTAGGATACAACATGGTCATGTGATTGTTTCAAATCACACAGTTCATCTGAAGGCCGGGTCACATTTGAACCCAGATCTGCCTGATTCCAACACCTTTGCTCTTAACTGTATCATAGGCTAGGCTACATCTGAAACAGTTCTTCTCCCCAGAGGCAGTGGGAGATGCTTTAGCTAAATGTAGAAGGGATGTTTTCCAAAACGAGTTCTATTAGCCCTGGAATAATTTACCAAAAGAACCTACAGATTTTCATCTCTCCTAGGTGACTTAAAAATGAGAGGATATTGATTTAGAGGTTTAAGAGTGGGCCTGCCTGACTGCCTAGTAAGAAGTGAAACTAAATGACATCTCAGGCTTTCTTCCATCCTGTAACTCTCGGGAAAAACAATAACAACCAAAACACAAAAACACCTATAACAAGTCTCTCCTGTGTTTTCCCTTGAATTCAAATAAGCTGAAAAGTAATAAGTATATTGCACTTAACATAGCTATGCAGAGCCCTTGGAAAATATGAATGGACTATGAAGCTTTCAGGAGTTCCAAGGAGGTTTTGCAGACGGGTTGCTTTTTTTCATGGTAAAGCCTGAACTGAAGTTTGGGCCAAGGTGTGTGTTTGCATGTAGTGATTAAGCCTGTGTCTGTGGGAAGCAAACACTGCAGAACACTGAAAAATATGTGCCTGCTAGAAGACCCGTATGAGGGGCTGGCATCCTGAAAGAAAGACAGATGTTCCCTCAAAAGCAGAACAAGTGGCTTGCTGTTCTATCTGGACTTGGTCCTTTAGCTGTAGCTCAGGGTCAGTACACGTCAGAACAATTGCGACCACCATGCTTCCCCTCTGTACCTCTAGAAAGAGATGGAGCACCAGGAAAGAGCCAACTCTTCGCTCACAAGGCCTTTGCTAGCAGTACTTCTCATTTGAAATACTTTTAGTCTTCAAGCTCTATTACAGGCTCTAGGACTGTTGCCCTTGTTCACATGCTGTGGGCCACTGCAGTGCTCCTAGAACAACATTGTGTATCTCTTTTTCATAAAAATCATCCCTCTAGTATTCACTTTTTAATGCAATAGGTCTCTTCTCTGCTAAACCATATGCTCATTTCATGGCAGGAAGCATGGCTGCCTTGTCAACCATAAAATCCCAAAGGCCCCACACAATGCCAGGCATATAGGAAGCCCTCAACTTTCTTTTTCTTACCGCTCCTGAGAGCATCTTTGGATAGTCTCAGATATTCTAGAAAGGCAAAGCCTAGACTGGCTCTTTCACTAGGCTGCTTGAACAAGACCGTTCGTTCATTCATTCATTCAACAAATATTTTTGAGTTCATAATATGTGGTAGGCACTGCACTGAGTGATTGGGATTCTGCAGTAAAAAGCAACCACAATCCTCATCTTCATGGAATTTGCATGTCACCATAACTACAATGGAAAAAGGAATTTAAAAATCCAGCTATGTCACTACCATTTATTTTGCAGATTACATGAGATTGCTAAGTATCTTACAAAATTTCTATCTTAATCAGGTGGGGGTAGCTATAATAATAAAAGGGTAATATGCTAATTAGACCGGACATCCTTCCTGACAGAAGCCAGCTCAGGTTCAGGGTGCCTGCAGGCGGCTGAAGGGAAGCCGGTGTTGGCAGCCGAGGGAAGGAAGGCCTACTCCTTCAGGCCTCTAGTATCTCCATAAAACAGTAGAGTTTTATTTTTTTTATTTTTTTGTAATATATTTTATTGATTTTCCACAGAGAGGAAGGGAGAGAGACAGAGAGCTAGAAACATCGATGAGAGAGAAACATTGATCAGCTGCCTCCTGCACACTCCCCACTGGGGATGTGCCCACAACCCAGGTACATGCCCCTGACCGGAATCGAACCCGGGACCCTTCAGTCCGCAGGCCCACGCTCTATCCACTGAGCCAAACCGGCTTCGGCAAAAACAGTAGAGTTTTAACTGAAAAATATAACTTACAGGTACAGAAACCTCTTGCAATGGTATCAAAGCTAGCTGTGTAGTATTCCATGCCCACCTTCCCATGTGTGACCTCAGAAGCTCCCTAACAGCTTTAGCACAAATACATGTGCCCTATTGTCCTTTGCCGCCAATCAAGTTCTGAGTAATGGGCAGTAGGTTCTGACAGGAGCAGAAACACGTGGGGTGTGGGGGATTCATTTACAGAAGAAAAGTGAAACTAACGTGCACCAAGCTATTTGCATCTAAGTTATAACTGGCATTTTTACATACATTATCTCACTTAATCTTGGCAATAAACTATATCCTATGGCCTCCCTTTAGCTTCCTATGGAATGAGGAAATAGAGTCAGAGGCAGAGATGTGCCTTTACATGCCAATAGATTATACCTTTTGCAATGGCCAGCGCTCCTCACTAACTTCCTAACTAGCAGATTTGTGGACTGGCTTAAAGAGCGAATACACGAATGGTCTCGCCAGATAATGAGAACATTTACTGTTCGTGACCCTGTGCCAAAAAAGAAATGGGAAAGTATCAGACCAGAGAGAATGGCCATCTACCTTCTATTCAGCCAGGCAACATTTTGTAGAAAAGGTAGAAACTGGCTACAGCTCATGCTATTTAAAGAAACCCTGACTTTCAAAATTCTCCACTGCCTTTCCTAATGGTGCCATTTCCCCTCCCCCTCCTTAAGGTCACAAACTTTTCTCCAGCTGAAAACACAGCTGTCTCACAGAAACACTGTATACGAAAATTAATAACAATAAAACCCAGAGGGACCAGGCAAGCAGTGATAAGGCTGCTTTATGCTTTTCCTTTATCCAACTGGGAACTTACATATTGGGCTTGCTTGCTGAGTGCTAAGAAGCTAGGGGAGACTGCTGGGGCACACAGGGTGGAGGAAGGAGGGTGGGGAGCAGCAAACGGAGGACTGAGCAAAGGGAGTTTAACGAGGGGAACAGTCTCCAGCTGGGCCTAGTCCAAGGACAAGTCGAAGGTCAGTAGAGGAGCTTTGACACAAACCTCTCCATCTTCCTCCCCCCCTCCCCCTCGCCTTTCCCCCTCTCCCTCTCCCCCTTCCCCACTCTCTCCTTTTTCCATCCCCCCTCTCTCCCTCTCTCCCTCCTCCCTCTACAGTGCTCTCATTGCCTTCAGGTCCTACCCCCTTCCCAGCTGCTCCACTTCCCATCCTCTCAACAACCCGAAACAACAAATGCTCCAAATCAGGAGCTTTTGCGTGAATACTGGCGCCCAATTCTGTACCAATTTATTTGTATCCTGACTTTAGGACTGAGGCTTGAACTAGTATTTTTATCTTCAGCCACAAACAAATCCTCCATTTCCGCAGTTTTGTTTTGATGGTTTGACTTACCCGTGGTGAGCCATGCTCCTAGATTATCAAATGAAAAATTCCAGAAATAAGCAATTCGTAGGTTGTACATGGCGGCCGCTCTGGCTAGCGGGGTGAACTCCCCCGCCTCCGGCCCTTTACGTGCCCCCCTCCCCCACTGGTCCAGCGTCTCCACGCTCTTCACGCCCCGCCCCTCCGTCGCCTGGTGGCTGCCCTCTTGGTTGCGGGGTGAACTCCCCCGCCTCCGGCCCTTTACATGCCCCCCTCCCCCACTTGTCCAGCGTCTCCACGCTCTTCACGCTCCGCCCTTCCGTCGCCTGGTGGCTGCCCTCTTGGGTGTCAGAGCCATTGTCCTTAAAAAATCTGGATTGATTTAAAAATGGGAGGATTTTACATCGAACCTCAGCTGTCCATGTGTGATAGAGAGGGAGTGCTGCAGCATTGTTCTCCCATCCTGTGGCCCTGGGGGCTGGCCGAGTGCCCCGTGGTGGCCCTTTTCCGGGCACCCCCTCAGTGGACAGTCTGCCTCCTCTGCCCCCCTCTCCCCCCCACATACACACAGACCCCTGCCCGGCCTCCCTCTGTGGGTAGTTAGGTCGCAATGGTGGGTGGTGACAACAGGAGACACTGCTCTGGGAGGCGCTCTGGCCACCAGCGCGGTGGGGTGGGCAGAGACCGAGCCAGGAAAGGCGTGGGGACGGGAAGGTTTGGCTGTGGTTCTCACAGAACAGAGGAAAGGACAAATGCTCTGGGCAGAGGGCACGGTGCA
>NW_006293232.1:1324977-1331457 GCF_000327345.1 Myotis davidii | reverse complement strand
TGGATAATTACAAAAGCATATAATGATACCAGGATACTGGTACCATTACAGCGGTTCTCAACCTGTGGGTCGCGACCTCTTTGGCGGTGGAACAATCCTTTCACAGGGGTCGCCTAAGACCATCCTGCATATCAGATATTTACATTACGATTCATAACAGTAGCAACATTACAGTTATGAAGTAGCAACGAAAATAATTTTATGGTTGGGTCACAACATGAGGAACTGTATTTAAACGGCCAGAAGGTTGAGAACCACTGCTTTAGAGTTACACCTATCCCCATTCTCCTCCAAAGGTACTTCAAAGACAATGTTGTAAAGGGTCAGATATCAGAATATATTTTTTTTATTCTATCTTTGGTGAACGGTAATCAAATTTCTATATGCTTAAGAATTACAAAATATCTTAAAACCACTTATACTATGCTCATCGGTCATTTAAAGGCTTTTCAAAGCCTCTACATCAACCCTCACCACCTCACATCTCAGTCCCTCAGGAATATCCTATTCCCCTGCTGTACTGCTGCACCTTAACTGAGAAAGTCGTCTGAGTTAAGCTTTTAATGGCTCCAGTACCTAAACAGAACCTGTACTTTATAAAATACTAGAGGCCCAGTGCATGAAATTTGTGCAAGAGTAGGCCTTCCTTCCCCCGGCTGCCGGCACCAACTTCCCTCCAGCACCCGGAAACAGCCTTCCCTCACAGCCCTGGTTTCATCCAGAAGGTCATCTGGAAGGATGTCCAGTCTAATTAGCATATTATGCTTTTATTGTTATAGATTATAAACATGTCGAACAACCTCACCAGTGGAGTGGGGGGTTAGAGTATTGTCCTGAATAACTTTGGAAATCAGTGAAGTCTGTAAGTCTAAAGGCAAAAGGGACTCTACACGCATTCTAGTTGATAAAGTTGTTTCCCACAAAGTATGGGTTAACAATTCTGAAACCATTATATATCGATACTGGAATTGAACAGTGAGGTAAATGAGTGGCAGACGGTAGAAACCAGATTTCTTACTATTGGAGTGTGAGGTTGCAGATAAGCAATGGGAGGAACCTACAATGGTCTAGGCCAGTGGTTCTCAACCTATGGGTCGCGACCCCTTTGGGAGTCGAACAACCCTTTCACAGGGGTCGCCTAAGACCATCGGAAAACACATATATAATTACATATTGTAAATCACTATGCTTTAATTATGTTCAATTTGTAACAATGAAATTGGGGGTCACCACAACATGAGGAACTGTATTAAAGGATTGCGGCATTAGGAAGGTGGAGAACCACTGGTCTATGTGATGTTGAGTTAGAGCTGAAGGCTTCCGAATAAACTAATGTTTAGCTTAATAGATACAGGTAATTATATATGGAGGTATATATAAATATGTGCATAGACACAGATAAAAATACATTTTTTTGTCGCTCCGTCACCTGAGAGGGCTTGGAAGTAATGACACCCCATGCTAGTTTTCCCTCTCTCCCCAAATATGCCTCTCTCTCCTTGAGAACTCTTGTCTCTCCACGCCTGATTTATTTATCTATAAAAGCATGCTGTGCAATGACGCTATAACTCAATAGAGCTGCCCAAGACAGAAAATTTAATTTTTCTAGTTGCTCTGCCTTCACACAAGGAAACTCAATTTATCTTGCAGGGAGCGAAAGGAAGCTTCATCCAATTTATTTCGAGAAGCAGGAAATAAGCTATACATACACAGAAAGAAAAAGCTAGAAAGTACATTTGAACTTAAAATCTAGAAGATGCACCCTGGCTGTGTGGCTCAGTTGGTTGGAGCATCATCCTGTACACCAAAAGGTTGGGGTTTTGATCCCTAGTCAGGGACGGGAGGCAACCAATTTATCTCTCTCTCTCTCCCTTCCTCTCTCTTCCTTCCTCTCTCTCTAAAATCAATAAACATATCCTTGGGTGAGGATAAAAAAAACCTGGGAGATGCTATCTCATTAATTTGTATATCACAAATGCAGGATTTTGACAGTTCAGACAGAATGCATGTAATTTTATTGAATAAAAGTACAAGCTAGCAGCTACAGTATAATATATTTCATGGCATATTCTATTTACATTATTGACTTGATAAAAATGAGTCCGTGTTAAATATATTAAATGTATATAAGTGTACTTTTTAAAGATTTTTTAATATATTGGAAAATTTAGTCACAAATATTTGGGATATACGATTTTGTGTTGTATTAATATTACCAAGGCTCCCGGAACTGAACCCAGGAGCTTGACAAACATACAAATAACTGTGTGTAAAAACATGCTAGAAATAATGTTGTTAAGATAGGAATGAAAGGAGAAAGTAATACTTGGAACGTCAAATAAGAGGATGTCTTTGAAATGAATAGTCATCAAATTCATAATGATATTTAAGTCCAAATCCATTGCCTGGTTAATTTTCATTTTAATCTAATTCAGGTGATGATTTCTAGCACCTGTTGAAGAAGTGGGTATCTTAACATCTTCACCAGCCTTCAAGCAAACTTAGGAGTAAAGATTATCCCTGCCTTCCTCTCCCCATCCTAGAACCTGGTTGAGTTAACAACTATTTAGCTAGGTTGATGGTAGTAATTTATATATGGGGAATAAGGCATCACATGTATCAAATGCTAAAAAGGCTACAAAGAAGATTCTGATGAAAATATATATCTTATCTCATTCCTACACATTCACAAATATGTATTTCATCCTACCAAAAATCTTTATTCATTCAAATACATCATCACTTATTTGTATACCAGTTTTAGCTTGAATACAATTTGCAACATTTTTCTTATAGTACTTCCAAAAGGATTATAAAAGGAGTTCAAATAAGAAAAATTTGCATACCTGTCTTCTATAGAGAAACAGATAAACTCTCAATGTCTTTTTGTTTATTTTTAATTATTAATACCATACATTTTATAGGCTTTCTACTTTTCAGTGCCTTTTCATAACATTACATCACTGGTCTGTTTTATAGGTGATGGAATCATTTCAGAAATATTAAGGGCCTGAATTAAAGTCCTACAGCAAATAAGTGATGATCCTAGGACCAAATTGCAGTCACCTGAATATAAAGTCCATATTATTTGCGATACAGCTGCAGTGAAAGTTGTTTATCAAAAGGACATTTTCAACTTCACTGTTTCTGAACACAAATTAATAACCAAGAATATTAAATTTTGCAAAATCAGAACAAAATTATCCCCCAAATCTGTTCAGTTAATAGACACTGACAACAAATCACATAAGATGCACAAGTTGAGCCCTCAACATTAATAAATCTGAGAGCCTCACTCTGTAAGATATAACTAGTGAGGGAGTGTTTGGGGGAAAACCTCGGGAACCCTGAAGGACTGGAATGACACAACAGAAAAAGTAACTATGTGCAGAGATGAACAGGCCTATGATTCTTTTAGTTGGAAGTGACAGACACTAACTCAGGCCTGCTTAAGTCAAAAATGGAAATTTAGTACAAGGACACTGTGCTGCTTCAGAATTCAAGATCATGTGTCAGGGGCTCACAAAGACCCTATTGTGAAGCACTCTTAGCGTGGAGGCTTTCCATGTTATCTGAAGGAAAAGGGGAGAGTGTGGCTTATAGAAGGAACATGTCTATGGTTGACTCTGGGTAGAAAATCTGAACAGACCCATTTCTGCATGCACAGAGATGCTGTCTAAGGATTCCCACACTTAAGTGGAGAGACTCCGCAAGGGTGAGGGTTGGTAAAGCCCTCCAGTTCCATAAGTGAGAGCAAAGGAGCCAGCAAATTCATGGCATTAGGCTAATGTAATTTCATTTCTACCCACAGACTGGAGAAGCCTGAGAATTTGGGTTATGCATGCATGGGGGTCTGATACAGAAGAGGGAGGGGGGATTCTCCGCAGACCAGTGGAGAACACAACATGGGATTTCTGCACCAACGCCGCCCTCATCTGAGGTCTTGGCACAAGGAAATAGCTAGCAGTATACTGAGCAGAGCAGGGGCGGGGGGCAGGGAGGAGCCTAGCCAGCGCCCTGGGCAGCGGCATCTGCTCTATGGCATCTGAGACTTTGGCAGCAGACCTTAGGCAGCAAAGCTGGGGCTGGAAAGAAGTAAGATGATGGTGTTTGGGTGTGCATATAGCGGTGAAACACTGTAAAGATGACTGGGCATTCATCAGTAAAGGTTCTAAAGGCGTCTGAAGGGAATGAGGCAGAGCCAAAGAAATAATATATTTGTACTGCGATTCTGACCCCCTTCTTTTTACCTCTTAGTGTGTGGCTTGGAAAACATGGTATATACATCTTTAGACATATGTGGCTATACCTCTCTATCTCCATATTTGTAGAGTTCTCTGAGGATCGCCTCTGAAGCATACTATTTCATGGTGTTGGATGACAGAGCGGTTGTTGGCCCTTGCCTGAACTCTTTCTGACGCACTGTAGAAACTCAGTAAACCTTTGCTGCTGATGGCGATCCCAATTCCTCACAAACATGGGAGCCTGTCAGTGTCATTTCCATGCTCCTCATGATATTAGTCAAGATGTCAGGAAGTAATACTTATGGAATGTAGCAACAAAGAACTTATTTTAATTTATTAAGTTGAGAGAGAAGTATGAGAGAGAGAGAGAGAAAGGAAGAGAGAGAGAGAGAGAGAGAGAGAGAGAGAGAGAGAGAGAGAGAGAGAGAGAAAGGAACATTGACTTGTTCTTCGACTTATTTATGCATTCATTGGTTGAATCTTTTATGTGCCCTGACCAAGGATTGAATCTGCAACTTGGGCGTATCAGGATGACACTCTTACGAGCTAAGCTAACCGGCCAGGGAAGCAAAGATCTTCTGAAGCCCAGACACATCCATTATATTCATTGTAAAAGACATGTCTTATATTATGTATTATTTACATTCCTAAAAAGTCTATATGTAGTAATGAATTGCATATAAAGACAAATGATATTTTAAGCATTGATCATTGAAAAGATTCTAGAATCAATTTATTTGTAAAGGAAATAAACATCTATTATTCATTTTCTTGGTAGATTTGTATTGCCTCTTTAGGAGATTTGCAGAAAGGGGATACCATAGCAGAGTGGGAAGAGTTAGGGTTTAAAATTAAATAGATGAAGAATTGATCTTTATTTCCACTAACTAGCTGTATGACCTTAAACAGGTTTCTTAGATTTGTTAAGTATTTATTTTCTCATCTTCAGGTACAGCTATTACTAATCTCACAACTGAGGAGCCATGTAAAGAACTGGTACATAGTAGTTGCCCATATATGTGTCTATGTCATGTTTTATATTTCTCTCTCTTTTTGTATATATTAATCATACACATATATAAATTTATACATATATGTGATGCCCACATTTCTGTTTCCTAAAAATTAGTATTTCTAGAATTTTTAAGTGTATATACAGAAATAAACATTTATACATATACAACACAGTTAGGCAAACTATCATAGCTCCTCAATATTCTGGATAAAAACTATTAAATTTACACCTTTTAACCATTTTTTAAATTTTACTGAAATTAGTGTCTTAGCCTATTATTTTATTACTGCTTAAAGTTGACAGCTGCACCTCAATTTCTGCAAAATAAAGAAACAAATGAATGAGATGCACCTTTTCTATGTTCAATCCTTCCATTTCTATGAAAACCCAATCAACTGATAAATCAGTACCTGCCATGGCACAGGACTGTGTTGAGCAAATCAGAAAAGACCTTACTAAGTGCTTTTTTTCTCACTGACATGATATACCTAGCTTTGCCAAAATCTTATTTTTGATAATTTTATTGACCCTTTAAATTTTAGATAAAAAGCTTGCTCAAAATAGCAATGTATTCCAAGAGTCAATTTCAGATGGATTTTCTTCTCTATAACATACATAGACAAACAGATGCCATGACTAATAGTTGTTGTTTAAGGTTCAATATTTGTATTTTTGCAGTTGCAAAATGGGCCTTAAATTTGTTCAAAACCAATGTGTTTCAAATGTAAGGTTTTTCCCAAGAGGAGAATTAGAGTAAATTTTGTATGGTAAAATCACTGTTCTGCATTCTGCACCTGTAGCTGATTTCTACACTAATGTGGAAGAATTACAGGAATAATTTCTGGAACACATTCATCATTAAGTTTGTTTGGAGATAGCTGTTTGAGGGCTTAAAGAGGCTAAAACACGAGTTGGAAGGATCTGTTCCTCAATGTTGGGGACTCTTTGTGTCAAACAAATCTGTCAGTGTATTTACCTCCACATAGGACATTAGTCTGTTTTCTTAGATTCTATTAAACCCAGTAAAGCAGGTGTTTGCATAAACTGAAATTTCATGGATGTGCTTGCTCTACATAAAGGTAGAAATTACGCCTTATTATTGGTAATGCTTGTCCTAAAAGCAGAATCTTGAAAGTGTTATAATAACTGGATTTAAAAAGCTCTTTAGTTTCACCGAAATTCAGGTGGTCATATGCTATTGTCATAAAAAAAGTTTCAAAG
>NW_006293232.1:1315319-1324306 GCF_000327345.1 Myotis davidii | reverse complement strand
TGTCATAAAAAAAGTTTCAAAGGGGAAAAAAAAATACTATTTTGCAAAGTGGCTTAGCTTGACTGATCTCACAGGCTTCAAATCAAGTGACAGAATTTGAAATTTGGAAATGACCTTGTAGATTATCATACTTTCCAACCTACTTATTTTAGGTAAGCAAATTAATGCCCAGAGCTGTGTCTCTTATATCCAATATAAAAGATACTAGGAGCTGTGTCTCCTAGTATCCAATACTGACATTCCCAGCTTTGTAAGCAGTCTCAACTCACAGGATATAAACAATAAAAGGTTTTTTATCTCCCCCCGCCCCCCACCCCCCTAGTAACTGAAACTAGTTATGCTTTGTTGAACACCCTACACCATTTTCCAGGCTGGGTAGCAGACTCCCTTAAGGTATCTCATTGTGGCTCCATGAATTTGTAGCCACTTTCAGTTACTAAAACAGTCACATTTTGGATCTTTAAAACTGAGTGCTGTTCATTTCGCTTCAGTCTCAAATTTTATCCAAAGTCCTTGTTCTCATTGCCCTAGCACTGGCTAACCTCATGACTTTAGCAGCTTGAGAGGAGGGGGAGGAACACTGGGTTGTCTCTCCTCTTTACCTCTCCCCATCCTCCACCCCCACCCCACCCCCACTCCCTGCCTCTGCTGTTGAGGCAGGGGGAGGGAATGGGAGAGGTAAAGAGGAGAGAATTCTATACCTATCCATGATGAGGTTTCCAGCCCTTTGCTGTAGGCAGTGGTGTCTTTTCTGTCAACCATGGGTAGGCTAGCAATCCTTTCACGGTTGCTGACATCCAAATATCCTTGAACCTCTTTTTTCTATTCACACTTCATTCCTAGTTGATCTCACCCAGTCTGGCGGCTTTTAATATTTTTTATACATTAAAAAAATCCCAATATCCAACTGCTTATTCACTGTCTCTACTTAGATGTTCAGTAAGCATCTCAGACTTTACATGTCCACAATCCTGCTCCACCTGAACTCTTCCCAATCTTAACTAGCAGCAACTCCATCCCTCTAGTAACTAGAGTCTAGTTGCTCAAACCAAAATTTAGGATCACTTTTCCTTCTTTCTTTCTCTCTAAACCCACAGACAATATTTCAACAAATTCCATCACTCCTACCTTGAAGACTCATCTGGAATCCAAATCCTTCTTACCATGTCCACTGCTGCCTCCCTCATCCAAGTCCTTGTTAGCTCTAGGCCAGATTATTGCCATGGTCTTCTAATGGATCTGCTTTGCTTCCTATATCTTCCTTAACATAGAAACAAGAGTGATCCTATTAAAACAGATCAATTCATGTCTGTGCTCAAAATCTTACAAAGAGTCCCTATCTTATCCAGAAGAAAAGCCAGAGGTCTTGCAATGGCCCTACATGGTAACTTTCATCCCCTATTATATCTTTGTCCTCTTCTGCTACATTCTTTTCTTTCACTTCACACCAGATAAGCTGATTTTATGCTTTTCTTCAACAAACACTCGAGGCATGTCTTCTTTTTTTATTTGAAGTCTAATTTACACACAATAAAATTATAAATCTTAGTGTCCAGTTCATAGATTTTGGACAATTATACCCACCCGTGCAACCAGCACCCAAATCAAGATCTAGAACAGCCGTGGGCAAACTACAGCCTGAGGGCCGGATCCGGCCCATTTGAAATGAATAAAACTAAAAATAAAAAAAGACCGTACCCTTTTATGTAATGATGTTTACTTTGAATTTATATTAGTTCACACAAACACTCCATCCATGCTTTTGTTCCAGCCCTCCGGTCCAGTTTAAGAACCCAATGTGGCCCTCGAGTCAAAAAGTTTGCCCACCCCTGGTCTAGAATATTGCTATCTCCTTAGAAAATTGCCTCATGTTGTTTTTTTTTTTTTTTTTAGTCAACTTCTACCTATCCCCATAGGCAACCAGTGCTTTATTTCTGTCACCTTACATTAATTTTACCTGTTCTTAGACTTAATGTAAACAGAATCGAATAGTGAGCTCATTCAAAATACAAGAAACTTCCGTCATCAATTACGTCAATTGTTATAACTATTACAAGTTAACAAAGATGCTTGTCTCTGAAATCTTAAAGTGATTCTCAGTACCTGCTCTGGTCAGGGAATAGCCAGGAAAACACATTTCACTTACAGTATTTACAGCAGAGGTTACACAATGCAGGAAGTTGGTTGCATGGGTGATGAAGGAGCTAGGAAGCCATGGTGAGAGGGAATCCAGAAATTAGCCATTTCAGGAAACCACTGCTATCCCTAAGCTGGAAGATAAATGGAGGAAGCAAAGTTACCAGAGCACAGGTGCCAGGGTCACTCAGCAGGAGCTTGTTTCATGGCACACCTGTCAGACAGGACAGGTGCCATGGAAAATATATAGCCCAGCCAGAGGTAGCCACAAGGAAGAGATCAGCAAAGAGAAATAAATACCCTGGCATATTCATTTCTCTCTCACTCCAGTCTCCTGGAGGGCCTCCCATTAGCCACACTGAGCCAGAAGCCAGTTGACACATGAACCTGGGAAATAGCCTACAGGGACCAGCCTACTCAAGCCAGGGATGGGCACGGAACAGATCTGAGGGCAGCAATTAGAACTGTGACAAAGCTATAGCATAAATACACATAGCAGACTTTGGAAAACATTCAATAATTTCTATCAGAAACATTTCAAAATGCACGCATTAACATAAATAGATATAAATGCCTATACTCCCCTAGTTTCAAAAAGGGAAAGAAGGAAGGAAAGAAGGGAGGAAGGACTACCAAATGCTAAAACATTATTAAAGTAGATTAACACTCAGAGTTTGAAAGGGGGAAGGGGTCTTTTTGGATTCCATCCTATTCTCTTATGGCATTGAGATTGGTAGTAGTGAGGCAAAAAGGATTAGATAATTCCATGTAATTTTTGGTCACTCCAGTTGCAGCATGGGGGGAAAAAAAGGAGACTAACAGTACTTGTTCAGATCTTAGCTTGATATTTATCTCAAAAATTTGTATATTTTTAGAGCAATGAAACTAGTAAATAAATTTGGAAGATAAAGTTCCTTTTCCTTCTTTTTGACACTGCAAAGTTATTTCAACAATTAAAAAATAGTCTGGAAAAAAAGGTTGTGCCCCTAAAAATCAAGGATTTATAATATACTTCTTAAGTCTGCAATTTACTAGGCAGAATGTTTTGGCAAGACTCACAATTAGGCCATTGCTGTTATGACTGCGGTTAACTTACAAGCAGTGAAGGGTGCCAAGGATTTTGAGTTCCAAGACCCGGCTCTGAGTACCACCTGGAATACTTTCCTACCTGTGTATTTTTAGACAAACAACTTGGCAATAAACTAGCTCCAGTCATGGTACCACGCCACAGGGTCATTGTGATGATTAATGAAATAAGGTTGGTGACTGTTACTGCACAAATGTTGGCTGTTGTTGTTGTTTTATCTCAAGGACCTGAGAATGAGCCGTTCTTTTATCCGATGAAAAAACACGGAACACAAACATTATGTCATCAGAAGCAACCTAAAATAGCCACTATATAATTAACTCAGTCTTCAGAAGAGAAAACAACTGCAGGATGAGAGAAGGAAAAACACCATTTTCAGTGCCTTCTCAGTTGCAGCAGCTGAATGAAGACCTGTCAAACTCATTTATGGTACCCAGCCATGTTCCGGAATCTTTACAGTCCTCAGTATCCCAGATGTGGAGGGCTCTCCGGTGTCTGGTAAGCTAGTAAACAGGCTATCAGTGGTTTTCTACAAAACAGTGGATTAAAAAATCAGAAGAAGAAATGAAGAACACCTGGACATTTTTATCTTAAAATAATTGACAGAGGGGGTGGGGAAAAATTAGTTTTGTAAACCCAAGTTTCTTGCAGCAGTATTCTTACTTAAAGAATCCTGGAAAGCATTTTGTCTACCAAATCACCAAGTCCCGGTTTCAGCTCCATATCTTCCTCTCTAATTCAGACCCTAAGAACAACCTATTACAACCCACTCACTCTCTTTTTAAAGGATCCTTTACTTCATAAACTTCTCTCTCTCTCTCTCTCTCTCTCTCTCTCTCTCCTCTCTCCATTTTAGTCCCTTGGAGTAATTTTACACATCATTCATCATACAATGAGACTTAAAGACCTCCAGTTATTATGTGCTCTGCTAGGCCAGGGTTGGGGGTGGGGTGGACTACATTAGAAGTAAACAAAGATCCCTGACCTTCTGAGCTTATATTCTAGTGGGGGAGACAGACAATAAATAAGCAATATAATAAAGAGGTAAATTAGATACCATGTTAAGTAAAAACTGTTATGGATTGAAAAAATGAGTTGTAGACCTGACCTTGAGGAAGGGAAGAAGGATAGGAAATTCTCCCCTGTCCTTTCAACAGTCAGCATTCAAGAGACTGAGGTTTCTGTGAAGACACATTCCTTCCTCAGGAACAAGGTTTCATACGGCCAGTAATAGCCTGTTGCCCTCCCATTCATGCAAGTAATGCAATTTTACACCGTTCTTTTCACACTTTCGATTTCCAGATCTGATTTTGTGGAACGACATATATTAAGGTACCCTTGTTTCTCTATTCATTATATTTCATTAGAACTAATTTAGCTTCTCATCTCTGAGTCCTCAATCTTTCCATGTTCCCTTCACTAATAGAATAATTACCAGTTCACATCCTTTGACGTCAGAATAGTCCAACCAACTCAGTGTTTTACCAATTCAATTCTGAGGCTTTCATCTGATTCCCTGGACCTCATTCGAACTTCCCCGGGTACAAGTCCATCTTAATAAAAGACACTGACTCGGTAAAACAGTAAAGCAAGTGAAGACTGGGAGGGAGCCCCTCCACAGTCCATTCATGTGGTTCTTAACCCATTTATTGCTGCACTTTCTTTCTTCTTCTCCCTTCCAATGGTGGACTATACCCTCATTCCATATTTCCCTCAGCCAAAGCCTACACCCTGTATGGCAATACCTTGGACTTTCCACATAACTGGTAAACCAATGCCTGCTGATACATTAATTCACACAGTTACTTTAAGTAAAGTGAATATTTTATTTAAAGGAAGGGGGGTGCTTCTGGCTTACTCTTATTCAGCATTGTATCTCCAGGGCTCAGTACATGTTAGTACTCAATATATGTTTGATGGAAGGATGAATGAATAACATTATTACAGGAAGATATAATTCTGACGTAGAGGAAAGAAAACAATGTAAATTTTGTGTAAGTGGTTGAAACTTGGATTCTCTCTCTCCTATAACTGAGTGCTTTATCCCCTGCTCATACATGCTTTGATTTTATTTCACCATGTTTCATTTGTCCATCTGGCTGTCCCCTCTTCCACTGGACCCGGAGTTCCCTGAGAGATTATATGTGTTCAGCTGTTTTATTTCCCGCCACTAACATCCAGGCTGGGAGAACACCACTTGTTTCCAGCCAGAGAAGAGCAGGGATGTCTACATTCCTCCTCAGAAAAGAAAAGCTGGGAGAAACTACTAATGTCTCTCCAAGCCCTCTCGCTCCTCACCATTGTGAAACATGGGAGAAGAAATCACACATACTCAGCTCAGCCCCATTCACCTCCACTCCACCCTCTGTGGCTGCCAGGGGGCAAGCTGGAGAGGGAGGAGGTTATACTGCTCGTCCAGGGCCTGGGTGGGTAGGTCTTCCCAATTCAGAAGTAAAGTCTTAAGTGGTTCATTGGGAATGTCATTTCTAAACCACAACTTCTACTCAGCCTTACCAACAAAGCCAGTTTTTCTTCTCTGTTAGATTCCTGCATCTACGCCTGAATCAGCTCTCACTGCCATTACTAGCACAGAGCCTGGCTCAGGATATGCACTCAAAGATGAATGAGATTAATGAAATAATGTTGTCAGGGTTTGTGTGATGCTTGGATGGAAATGTGAAGAATGACCTAGATAAGCGCAAGGTGCTTTCAATGCTCAGGAAACTGGGGAGTAGCTCTCGTTCAGAAGTCCAGGAGTCATTAATTTATTTGGTACTCGAAGGCAGCGATTTTCAACCTTTTTTATTTCATGGCACAGATAAACTAATTACTAAAATTCTGTGGCACACCAAAAAATATATTTTTTGCCTATCTGGCAAAAAAAAGGTATAAGGTATCATTGTGAGTCATTCAATATTATTGCTGTGTTGGCGGTTGGTGTTTTTTTTATTTGACAATCTAAGGGAAAAGAGGTCAGTGCCTCTGATTAAATAGTCAGGTATTGCATGTTTTAAAAATTCTTGTATCTTACCAATGTGTACACCTGTTGAAAATCACTGCTCTAGGGACTAGGTTTAGGCTAGGGTGAACTGAAAAATGTCTAAGTTGTCTCTGTTTTCTTGTCTCCACTATATCATTAATGTGTTGACCCAGAGCTGGGGCACATCCAGCAATACCTGATATATTTATCCTAGAAATACCCTTCCCAAAGTGTGATCTATGAGATTCTGCTTGAGCAAGATGCTCTTGGGGAAAAGAAAAAAAGAAAGAAAATAGAGCATTGTGGTCAAGAGTATGGGTTCTGTAGCCAAACTGCTGATTCAAATCCCAGCAAAGGCACTTGCTCATCATGACTTTCGCAAAGTTTTTTAAGCACTCCAAGCCTCAAGGCCATCATTCCAGAAAATAAAGATACATCATAGAATAATTATATGGATTAAATGAAGCAATCTATGTAAAACTATTTAAATCTATAAAAGTAATTTATATATGTAATAAATAGTACATAGATGCTCAATAAATGCTGGTTTCCTTATATACATCTGAGAATTGTATCACCTCCCTCCCTTAGAGATGTGCAATGCTCATATGTATACTCACCGCTCTGAAATACCCTGCACTAAAGAAATTCATTGTACTTTGTTCAATACAGGACTTTTTAAATGTATTTCACCATAAATTCTTTTCTGTGTGTGGGTTTTCAAATTATTCTTAACATCCATGCACAAACTTTAGGCAACAGTGTCACAGGATTGTGAATACAGCCCAGAGCCACACACAGTCTTAGTGGTTATCAAACCTTAAAAAAAAGGAGATGCAATTCAGAAATATACACCCATTTGGCCAGTTAGTCATTTCTGAACTCTAAGAGTACAGCGTCCCTTCACCATCTGCTTTTTCATGACCAGCAGTCTGCACAGGCCTTAGCTAATTGAACTTGCAAAGTGCCACCTGCAGACAATGATCTCAGTATATATTTTAAGTCATCATCCACCGAAATCAGAGATGAGAGCAACATCTAATGGCTGCAAATACATAAATAGCCACGTCCATTCACTTTCAATTACTCTGCAGAGAAATCTGGTCACAAATGAGCTCAGTAAATTTACAATATGTTATCCTCAATAGCCAAGCTGGGCAAAATGACCCAATTTGTTAGAGCATTAATCCTCTATAAGTGTTCCAACCCTAATCATTTTATGGCTTCAGATGGCTTAATGGTAAAGTTAAAAGAACCCCCAGGGATGCCCAGGTGTGACCTTCAGTTAGTCAAATGCAGACAGTCTCCTGATAACATGGATGCGAGTAGTGCTGCCTCGATACCTCATTTACACCAGTGTGGCAGGTGCCATACTCTCATTTGCACTACAGTACATGTCACTGACTAAGTCATCTTGGTAGAATGTCCAGATCTTTGAAAGTAAGGATTATGTCTTATTTATTTTTGAATCTCCAATGATGGGCATAATATCAGGCACATAGGAGTCACTCAACATATTTTGTTAAATGAAAGATCAAATAAATAACCCTCAGTAGTCATTTTCAATAATGGGGGGGCGGTGCTTTTTATGCCTGTCAATCTGAAGGTGAGCTGAAGGCTCTCTTTCCTTGATTTTCCCTGTGAGGAGTAATTCTGAAGTGCTGATAATTTAAGTAAAACTGGTAGGATAATGTAACAAAAGCACAGACTCTGCATCGTATTTTATGGGTTTCAATCTTGGATCTGCCTCTTAGTAGCTGTGTGACCCTGGGCAAGTTACTTAACCTCTTTGTGTCTTAGTTACTAAACTACCAGGCAGGGATAATAATGAAGGTTGTCATGAAGAGTAAATAAATTGTATGTATTTACATATATAGCTATCTACCTATACATATGTCTGTATCTATGTATCTGTCTACCTAATGTCTAGGTGTGACCCTAAACCTGGGCTGTTACTGTGTGAAGGACTAGGAGTAAAGCAGTAATGAGTTTATTGCACTCATGTAAATTGCCCCTTCTTAAAGTTCTGTTCCCTTTTCTGCATCTCTTAGAATTCACTTCTCACAAGGCTGATGCAGCATGAGAGAAAAAAAAGCCGGGCAAGGAGTAGTGTATATTTGTGTGGCCTTGCCCTCTATTCAGATCTCTCTGGGACCTAGTAGAAGTGGTATCTGGTCAAGAACATCATCAAGCACAAGGCACACTTGTGTCCTTTGGCCCTCCCTTTCCTGTATTCTTGGAGTCTCTCACTCACACCTCCTACCACCCAGAGCCTATGATACATTCTAGCCATGCAAAACCCCCACATCTCCATCAAAGGAACTGTATTCAGATCCTCGCTTGGATATTGAATCAGTGTAACATGAATTCATTTAATTAGTAGGATGATTGTTGCTGGCTGACCAGTGATCATCTCAGGGAATCATGCTTTATAGTAACCTTCCTCTTCCCAATTTAAAAAAACAAACAAACACTAAATGCCATTTTAAAAATCAACTTAATTGAGGTAAAAATTATCTTAAATAATAAAAGACTAATATGCAAATCTACTGAACGGCAGAACGACTGGTCGCTATGATGTGCACTGGCCACCAGGGGGTAGGTGCTCAACACAGGGGCTGGGCTCACGGCTGGCGAGCTCAGTGGCTTTGGCAGGAGCCTCTCCTGCCCCTGCAGCAGGGCTAAGGAAGTTCAGGGAGCTGGCCTAAGCCACCAATTGGACATCCCCCAAAGGCTCCCGGACTGTGAGAGGGTGCAGGCTGGGCTGAGGGACACCCGTCCCCC
>NW_006293232.1:1301635-1314807 GCF_000327345.1 Myotis davidii | reverse complement strand
CCCACGGGCCCTGCTCTGTGTGTGATGGGGTATGGCGCCCCAACTCCCCCCCGCACCCCACGGGCCCTGCTCTGTGTGTGACAGGGTAGAGCCATAACCTCCCCATCAGCCCTGCCCTGAGTGTGAGAGTGGCGGCGCCCCAACCCCCTGATCGGCCCTGCTCTGTGGGTGATAGAGGGCGGTGCCCCAACTCCCCTATCAGCCCTACTCTGTGCGTGACAGGGGGAGCTCCCCAACCCCCTGATTGGCCCTGCTCTGTGCATGACAGGGGGCAGTGCCCCCACCCCCTGATTGGCCCTGCTCTGTGCATGACAGGCGGCAGTGCCCCGACCCCCTGATTGGCCATGCTCTGTGCATGACAGGGGGCACGCCCCCAACCCCCTGATGGGTCCTGCTCTGTGCGTGACAGGGGGTGGTGCCGCAACCTCCCCATCGACCTTACCTTGAGTGTGACGGGGCAGTGTCCCAATCCCCCAATCAGCCCTACCCTGAGGGTGGCATTGCAACCTCCCAATCCGCCCTGCTCTGTGCATGACAGGGGGTGGCGCCCCAACTCCCCAATCAGCCCTGCTCTGAGCCTGAACAGGGGCTGCACCTAGGGATTGGGCCTACCCTCTGCCACCCGGGAGCAGGCCTAAGCCAGCAGGGCGTTATCTCCCAAGGGGTCCCAGACTACGAGAGGGCACAGGCCGGGCTGAGGGATCCCCCCTGTACCCCTCGAGTGCACAAATTTTTGTGCACCGGGCCTCTAGTATGTAATAAAATGCTTCCATTTTTAAGTGTTCAGTTTAATGAAATTTGACAAATACCTATATATATATCTGTATAAGTATCATCATCAGTACATTTCCATCACTCCATAAAGTTCCCTTGTACCCCCTGCTAGTAAATTATTCCCACCCTAATCCCCAAGCAACCACTCATTATGATGAGTTCTTCCTTTGCTAAATCTTCATAAAAATTCACTTTTGTGTATTTTATTCAGCACTTGATGCCCGGTGCACCAGTGGCATCCTTCAGCCTGGCCTATGGGGATTGGGCCGAAACTGGCTCTCCGACATACCCCAAGGGGTCCCGGATTGCAAGAGGGTGCAGGCCAGGCCAAGGAACCCCACCAGTGCACGATCAGGGCTGGGGAGGGACGCGGGAGGTTGGCCAGCCAAGGAGGGGCCATGGGAGGGCTCCAGGGAGTGTCTGGCCCATCTTGCTCAGTCCCGATCAGCCAGACCCCAGCAGCAAGCTAACCTACCAGTCAGAGCGACAACCCCCTGGTGGTCAGTGTATGTCATAGCGAGTGGTTGAGTGTCCTTAGCATATCATTAGCATATTACACTTTGGTTGAATGGACAACCAGACACTCAGCATATTAGGCTTTTATTATATAGGATGTTTTTGAGAGCTTATCCATGTTGTTTTATGTTTCAGTAGTATGTTGCATTTTATTGCTAAGTAGTATTCTAGCATATGTATATACTATAATTTGTCCATTTGTATACCTGTTGATGAATTGTTTCAATTGTTTGCAGTTTTTGGCTATTATGAATAAAGATTCTGTGAAAATTTATGTACAATTTTTCATGTAGCCATATGCTTTCATTTCTTTTGGGTAGATTCCTAGGCTATTGCTGATCCTATAGTAATTTTGTACTTAGAATCTATCAGTCTGTTTTACAAAAATTTTATAGTTTCAGCATTTATATTTAGGCCTATGAACCATTTCAAGTTACTATGTGAAAATGATGTAATGTAAGGTTTGTTCATTTTTTTTCTGAACTTATACCCATTTGTTCCAACATTATTTGTGAAAAAGACTTGGTACAAGGGCACTTCGGTACACACACACACAAACACACAAACACACTGTCTTCTGTTCTATCGATCTGTGTGCCCATCCTGACATCAATACCATACTATCTTGAATACCATAGCTTTTGTAAGTCTTGAAGAGAGATGGTGTAAATCCTCCAATATTATTCTTTTTTTCAAAATAGTTGTCATTACTCTAGATCAGTGGTTCTCAACCTTCCTAATGCCGCGACCCTTTAATACATGTTGTGGTGACCCCCAATTTCATTGTTACAAATTGAACATAATTAAAACATAGTGATTAGTCACAAAAACAATATGTAATTATATATGTGTTTTCCGATGGCACCCCGCTTTCCTCAGTGTCTTGCATCTGTTGGTTATGCTTATATGCATGCATACAAGTCCTTCGGTTGATCTCTTACCCCCGCTCCTGCCCCCCACCCCTCCCCAGCCTTCCCACTGTAGTTTGACAGTCTGTTCGATCAGCTTCACAATTTCTCCCCCCAAAAAATTGCTGTGTTAGAGCTAAAACTCTATGTCAAGTCACGGCAAATTGATATTTTAATAATACAGCATCTTCCAATTAATGATGATGGTATTACCTTACCATTTATTATTTAGATGTTCTTTTATTTCTCTCAGCAATGTTTTGTGGTTGTAAAGTATTATAGTGTACAGCCTTAATATCCTTTGCTTAATGTATCCCTAATTATTTTATGTCTTTTATACTATTCTAGATGGAATCACTTTTTATTGCATGTTCTTGAGTTTCATTGCTAGTATATAAAAATACAGTTATATTTGTATACTACCTAGTGTCTTGTGACCTTGCTAAATTCACTTGTTAATTATAGATATTTTACCATGAATATGTATTGAATATTGTCCAATACTTATTCTGCATCTAAGGAAGCATTGTTTTCCTTCTTTATTCTAATGATATGATGACTAATATTAATTGATTTTTTAATGTAAATCAACTTTGCATTTCTGAAATAAACCTTACTTGTTCATTTTTTATTATTTCTATAACGTATTGCTGGATTTCTTTTGATGATAATTTATAGTGTAATTTTGTTTCAGTGCTGATGAGGGTCATGGGTCAATAGTTTTCTTGTAATGTCTTAGTCTGCTTTGTTATCAGAATAAGACTGGCCTCATAAAATGAATTAATATTTCCTCCTCTGCTGTTTGCCAATAAAATTTGTGACCCATTTGTATTTATTCTGTAAATGTTTGAAGGAATTCGCCTTTGAAACAATCTAGCAAATCTGTAATTTTCTTTGACAGAAATCTTTTAATTTTTAATGAAATATCTTCTCTATAGGGCTATTCAGATATTTTGTTTTTACCTATGTTAGTTTTGGTAATTTGTGCTTTTAAGAAATGTTTATTTCATCTAAACTGTCAATTTGGGTGGGGGGGCATATAGTTGTTTGTAATATTTTCTTATTTTTCTTTTAATGCAGAAAGATCTATATTGATAAATCCTCTTTAAATATTTATAAGTTGTATGTTTTTCTGATCAGCCTCACCTGAGGCTTATCAATTTTATTTTACTTTATTTTTTCCACTTATCCCCTCTATGCCCTCTTCCACCTCCACCTAACTTCTCCCCGCACACACACACAATCACCACATTGTTATCCATGTCTATGAGTTCTCTTTCTTTTTCTCTTTTGCTCAGTCCTTTTACCACCCACCACCCTTCATCACACACACACACACACACACACACACACACACACACACAAGCCAGAGCTGTCTGACTATCTATGAGTCTGTCTTTATTTTGCTTGGTAGTTCAGTTTGTTCATTAAATTCCACATATGAGTGAAATCATATGGTATTTGTCTTTCTCTTACTGGCTTATTTCACTTAGCATAATATTCTCTAGGTCCATGCTGTTGCAATTTTATTGATATTTTCCAAGAATCAACTTTTGGTTTTATTGATTTTTCTCTTAGTCCTCTTTTCTATTTAATTACTTTCTGTCTTTATTATTTCTTTCCTTCTCTTTATTTTGGGGTTTATTTCCTCTAATATGTCCAACAGCATCTTCTTAAAGTGGAAGCCTAAATCGCAATGTACTTTTTTTATCCTGATAATATTCTAGTTTGAGTCTAATTTAAAATAGCCACTCTATTTTTCTTTTGATTAGTTTTTTCTTGGTATTTTTTTCCATTCTTTTAATTTTAACCCAGGTTTTGATATTTAAAGTAAGTTCTTGTATGTATTATAGAGTTCATTGTTGCTTTGTTAATGTAAATGGAGTAAAGGCCCCAAATAAAAGGCCAAATTTGATAATATTGGTTTTTTATTTAGGGTTTTTAGTCCATTTACATTTCATGAATTATTGATATGGTTGGGCTTAAATCCACAATCTTGCTATGTGGTGTTTATGTTTGTCTGAATAAGTCTTCTTTTCCTTTTTTATTTAATTTATTGGGGTGACATTGGTTAATAAAATTATATAGGTTCTTTGAATATATCCTTTTCTCACCTTCACTTCTGAAGGACATTTTTGCTTAATATAGAATTCTAGGTTAACAGGTTTCATTTTCTTTTTCCAGTAGTTTAAATCTGTTTTTCAATTACATATTGGTTCATATTGTTTCTAATAATAAGTCTGACATCTTTGTTCCCTTTTATATACATGATATTTTCTTTTCCTCTGGCTGTTTTAGGAACTTCTCTTTATCATTGATTTTCAGTAATTTGGTAAAGATATACTTTGGTAGGATTTTTTGCTTATTGTTTATGTGATTGTTAATTTTGGTTGGGATTTGTTGAGTTTCTTGGATTTATAATTTATGGTTTTTATCAAATTTGGAGTTTTTTTTTTTATCAAATACTTTTTCTATCCCCCTACCTTTCTCCTTGGATTTTATATATAGGTATGTAAAGTACCTGAAATTGTGTCAAATATTGCTGAGGTTCCATTCACTTGTTTTAATCTATTTCTTTTTCTGCTTTTCTTTGGGTAGTTTCTATTCCTATATCTTCAACTTCACTGATGTCTTGCACTATATTATCTAATCTTCCATTGTGTTCATCCTATAACATGTACATTTTAAATATTGATTTTTTTCATTCTTGGAAGTTCCCTTTGATTTTATTTAAATGTTTTTATTTCTCTCCTCACTAAATGTTTTTTTTTAAAATTCCATGAGCATATTTGTTACAGCAATTTCAAAGCTGTTACATGTTGATTTCATCTTCTATGTCATGTCTAAGTTTCTTATACTAACGTTATTTTCCTTGTAATGGGTCACATTTTTTTCATTTTTTTAACATGTCTAATCATTTTTATTGGGTGCTTGGAATTGTGATGGTTACACTTTGAATGCCTAGATATTATCTTCCATTAAAGTGTTTTCAAGTTTGTTTTGTCAGGCAATCAATTTACTTGTGGATCAACTTGATCTAATTGAGGTTTGTTTCTAAAATTTTAGGAAAGTCTAGAATAGCCTTTACTCTAGGGCAGTGGTTGGCAAACTCATTAGTCAACAGAGCCAAATATCAACAGTACAACGATTGAAATTTCTTTTGAGAGCCAAATTTTTTAAACTTAAACTATATAGGTAGGTACATTGTTATTAACTTAATTAGGGTACTCCTAAGCTGGCCTTTGCTAAAAACGTGGTATTTTGTGGAAGAGCCACACTCAAGGGGCCAAAGAGCCGCCGGTGGCTCGCGAGCCGCAGTTTGCTGACCCCTGCTCTAGGGTTAATCTTGCCTTACAACTAAACCATTCCGGGGTCCCTATTTAATATGCTATGAAGCCTCACTACTTTGGCTAGTTGGAACTCAAATAGTTTTCCGTCAATTGTAATCTATGAAAATTGCTTAGTGGTTCCTTACTTGGCTGTGAGTTTTCATGTTCTGCATAGATAGATAGTTTAGAATTCAGCCACCGACTAAAATGGACTTCTGTGTAAGTTTCTCTGCATGGCTGCCTGCTCCTTAGTTCACTGATCTACAAATCCAGCTACCTCAACCTCCTCAACTTCTGATTTCTGTATCTTCAACACAACAAGACCACTGAGTTCTGCTTGGGCTCTTCCTCTATGAGCTGCCATCCAGAAAGAACAGAAAGCTGGGGTCATTGAAAGAATAACCCCACATTGCTTTGCTTACCTTCTCTCAAGGGTCACAGTTCTGTACTGCCTGTTGTCCAAAATCTGAAGATAGTTATTTAATCCCGCCCCCCCCCCAATGTTTGAGTGTTTTGGGTGGGAGAGCAAGTACAGTCTCAGTTACTTCATCATATCTGGAAGTAAAAGTGAAACATGGTGTTTCAATTGCTGGTATACTATAGGAAAATGTTTTCTGATTTAACTAAAATTTACATTAATCTACAAAAGACGTAATCTTCCCCTTCAAAGTAATTCCTTTTAATCATTGAACGCGTTTGAAGAAGAGCAAAGAATAAATGGTCAAAGAAATCCTAAAGTGGTGATGTTGGCAAGGATTTCCATACAAGAGGATGTACCCCTTCCAGGTATCAACATTCCTCACCCCCAACCCTTCCTCATTCGCAGTCTTGGTTCTAGATTCCCCCCTGCAGTACACTATGCCCTTTACTTTTTTCAAAATATCTCTGAACAAAATTTTCTAATTATCCATCTGTTCAGAGCCCAGCTCCCCTTTCAGAGACTGTGTATGTGGGCCACACTTCAGTGGTGGTGGGAGACTAGCTCAGTGTTTGCTGCTTTTGACCAATGTAACATCTGTTCTTGTCAGCAAGCACTTTCTGGGGACAACAGTTCTGTCTTTGTTGTTTAACTCAAAAGAGCACATCTAATCAGCCCAGGTAGGAACAAAGGCTGCTTGGCCAGTCACTCAGAGTGAACATTTTAATTAGATCAACTCTTTAAGTCTCCAGGTGAATAATTAATAAAACTGGAGAACTTTTCATAACATTTAGACACAATATCTATACCTCCTTTCAGTCTCCAGAAGAGCAATAGAAGGGAGCATTCAAAACGATTGCTACTTAATTGACCTCCAAGGAATGATACAGCCATACTTGACAACTTTGTACAGTTTGAGTTTTTTTTATTTTATTTATTTATTATTTTTACTGTTTTTAGTAATTTGTCAATTGGCACATTTGGAGTCATTTACATATTAATTCTGAAACAGTTATTTCACAGTTACTATGCTAGCCATTCTAGAGATGAATGGATATGGTGGCTGTTCCCTATGCTAGCCATTCTAGAGATGAATGGATATGGTGGCTGTTCCCCGGGAGCTCACAGTCTCCTGAAGGAGCAAGACATGTAACTGGATTATTATAATAGGCTGTGAAGTCAGTTGATGGAGACATGCGCAGAGATCTACAGGAACACAAGGGGGTGTAATTCTCCATGCCGTGAGAAAAGCTATCCACAGCAGGTACTATTTCAGTAGTAGATTACAGCCAACATATCTGAACATCTCAGAATTAAGATAGTTTTGAACTGAAAACATTGTAAGAGATATAGGAAGCTGTAATTTAATCATGACAATTCCAAGTATCTACCTGTGGGGCCTGGGAGGAGCTGCTGATTAAAGCTAAGTGAGGATATTCTTGTGCTCAATGCCCAGATTATCAGAGAGGAGAGAAATCAAGAGAGCAAGTCTGATGTAGTTCATAGTGAGAAAACTGGATCCCTGTGAGAAGGCTGAGTAATGATTGCATATGAAGGAGAAACATAATTGACTAACAAGCACGTTCTTATAGAGCAGTAATGCCTAATCTAAGGCCCATGACTGGGTTTCAGCTGTATGGAGACAATGAACCTCTCCATCCCTGAAATTGTCTTCGCAATGATGTTTATGCATTTTTTTCTCAAAAAAAAGTTTCTTAGCTTTGATCAGGTTGTCAAAATATCACATGTTAAACACTGTTGCATAATAAATTATCAGGTAATGGAAATAAGCCAGGAAGCCAAAAGACTCAAGTTTGAGACTTAGGTCCATAGACTAGCTATGTGGCCTTGAATATGTCCCTTTATCTCTCTATGCCTAAACCTGTCATCTGCTTACCTTGTACAATTATCATGAAAGTCAAAGTATTTCATAAAACATAAGTTGCTACACTATTGTCTATAAAAATAAAAATTAACTTAAGTAAATGCATATTTATTAGAAGTTTATTGCTCGATTAAATATGGCAAATCTACTAGTACTCTAGAGGTTAATTCCTACCTGTATGTGGAAGTGTGTGTGTGTAAACTTTAAAAATTTTTTCAATGTGAAAGTTTTCCAACATATGCAAAAGAAGAGAAAATAGTATATACACCCATGTACTAGTTTCCATAATTATCAAAATTTTGCTGATCTTGTTTCATCTATACCCCCATTTCCTCCTCCTTCATTCACTGAATTATTTTGAGGTAAATCCAATACATATTTTACTTTAGTATGTTTCTTATAAAATAGGGACTTTTTTTTTAAAGAAAATAGCATTACCATTTTTTATATATATATTTTATTAATTTTTTACAGAGAGGAAAGGAGAGAGATAGAGAGTTAGAAACATTGATGAGAGAGAAACATTGATCAGCTGCCTCCTGCACACTTCCTACTGGGTATGTGCCCACAACCAAGGTACATGCCTTTGACCGGAATCGAACCTGGGACCCTTGAGTCCTAAGGCTGACGCTCTATCCACTGAGCCAAACCAATTAGGGCAGCATTACCATTTTAAACATAACAACAAATATCACTATCACACCCCAAAATAACCGTAAATCTTTAGCATCATCAGTGTTCCCATTTTCTGGTCTTCTTTCTGAATCAGGTCCAAACAAGGTTCACTGAACCTTTGGTTGATAGAGCTACAGAGGTTCACTCCATGCTGACCTTCCCAGATCCTCCTCGCCAGGCCCCTAGATGCCCTTCTCCTGCAGCCAGGGCTGATCAGGCCAGGGACTCTAGCAACAGCTTCAGCCACCAATTGGTGGATTGGGAAGTTATTTTTGTTGCCATATCTGTTATCAACTAGGGCTCCGCCTTATTTTCCTCTGAGCTTTTGCTTTGCTTTCCCTGATTAGCATCTGACCATTTAACTACTGCTCTCATGACTATCTGTGGTGGATTTAGTGCCCAGCTACAAATTCTTTGACACTCCTATTGGGTAATGATGTTTATGCCCCACTTGAATCTGGATGAGATTCCACTGCTTTGACCAATTAAGTACAGCAGAAGTGGTACAATGTGACATACAAGGCTGAATCATAAATGGCCAGGGAGCTTCTATCATCATGCTGTAGCATTCCAGCACGCTGATAGGAAGCTCAAGCTACATGGAAGGGCCACGTGTGGTATTCCAGTGAACAATCCTGGTTGAGCAATCTTTACACCATCCCACGGGTATCATACCTGCAGCTGAAGAAATTTCTAGATGATTCCAGTCCCTAGTCATTTGAGTCAGTCTCTAGATGTTTGTCTTCCCAGTTGGGACTAGAGGTGTGATAAAGCAGGGACAAGCCATACCCACTTAAGTTTTGGTAGAGAGCGCCCTTTCTGAAATCCTGACCCACAGAATCCATTAGCGTAAAAAAATGGCTTATGTTTTATGCCACTCAACTTTGTGGTGGTTTGTTATATACAATGTTAATAACCACCCTAGTTCTTGGCATACCTGTTTCCTTAGAGGGCTAAATACTCCCCCCAGCTCCTTTCTTAGTGCAATACACCGAGTGCCCACGATTTGGGAGACCAGCTAAAGAAACAGACTGAGAGAGCTTACCAGTCACTCTGCAGAATTTAGTGTAATCCTCATTTCTAATAAAGTGACTCACTCTAACCCCAGGCTGTATTTGTCATCACTAAATCCTAAGTGACTGGGTTCAATTTTTTGGACAATAAACCCCCAGATTCCAGGATTAAAGGGGTGGGAGAAGTGTTCAAATAGTCTAAATTCCAATAAACCTTCATTAAGTCCATCCTTACCCTGCCTTCAATTCCTAAGTCTTTCCTGGGTCCTGTAGAGTAAAGCCTCATTGTTGGCACCTTCTTTTCACTCGGCTACGTTGGAATCCATAAGCGTTCTCTCTTCTACAACATTTGTTGGAATATCGTGTCAGGTGTAGTTTCCTGCTGCCTGTTCTCCATCATTGTGTATTTGTGCTTTGTTTTATTCATCCTCAGGCGTCTGATCTAGAAGCAAGACAGGGAACGTGGCTGGAGGGCTGGTCTTATTTTCTGAATGTGGACTCGACCTCAGTCCCTGTTTTCTGGCCTGCCTCTCATCCCAGTCATACACGATACACAACATTGTGGAGTTCTGAGCTCAAGCTTTCTTTTGTTTGTTGCAGACTTTCAAGCAGTCTTCTAATTTTCAGCACTGGGCCTCAGTCGCAACTTCCACAGTATTTGACACCTCCAAGTTCTGAGCCTTGGAAGGTTTCTCTGCAGTGGACAAGCTCACAACTAGTAAGTTTCCCTTTCTGTAGACTCCACTCTGCTGCCTCAGTCATCACTTCTCTGTCCACTTTCTATCTCCCAAAAATGTACCAAGCTCCTGCATCTGCTGAATTGCCATTTTCTTCCCAGGTCGATAGCTTTTTAATTTCTTTAGTTTTAATACAATCTTGGAAGAGGATATAAACCTATGTGGTTAATACACCAAATTTAATAAAAATTGAAAATCACCAATATTTACTTAGAAAGTGACCAGTGAATAATGAAGGTTTTGCTTAGATAATAATCAGTATTTGTAGAAATAATGAATAGCAGTTGCTGTATTGTGTCACCCTCAGTATCTGGTTTTCTTCTTTATTTTGTGGGAGGGTGTTGCAGAATATTGAGGATCTTCTATTTCACAGAGAAAAGTTGCAAATGATAATGTTTTTTAGCAGATTGCCCAACAGCCTGTTTTGCCTCCTGACGAGATCTAACATTGTAAGCAATAAAGGGGAGAAATTCCTAAAAGAGCAGAGAATGGGAAATGTAGAAAAGTCATCGGTAAATTTTCATAAGATAGAAACTAGATGATATAATACCAGTGGATGAGGAAAAGTAGACGAATCTCCAACTCCAAGTATGGCCTGACATGGCTAAGGCAGAAGGCTGATCAATTTTCATGATATCCATCAGAGTCAGGACATGATCATTATCATGAGTTTTATTTTATTGAGCACTTACTTCATGTCAAACAGTGTTCTAAGCGAGGTATTATCTCATTTAATCCTTCAACAACCTTATAAAATTGATTCTAGGTCCATTTTATAGATAAAGAAATTGAGGCCCATGAAAGTCAAGTAATATGGCCATGATTCTCAGCTTGTAGGTGGTAAAGTTGTAAGTGAAACTCAGGCAATTCATCTCCAGTATCTCATACTGGCTGTTTCAAGTGGCTATATTCATTTCATTTTGCATGTAGAATTCAAACTTTAAGGTTTACTTTTATCGTTGATATTTTATCTGCATTTATAAGCTGGAAAATACTAGAAGACTGTATTGTAAAATTGAGCTTATTCAGCTTATTAAAAGTTAGAAAGCACCACAAACTCACAAATGCTAAATCTATCTATAATATAATTGGATCACATGTTACCCATTCACATATTTCCTAAAACTTCTATTTCTCCATGAAAATGCCACACATCCAGGGGATGCATTTAAGTGTTGCCTCACATTTAATTGAGCACATCATATGTGGGTTGCTGTCATGTACTTATGTATTTAACTTTATGAGGGAGCACACACAGCAGGCTGAGCTAATAAAACACTCAAGTAGGCCTACAAATCTCTTATCTAATGCATTTTTTTAAAGTACAAATACAAAAGCTGTCAGAAAATTTTTATTCCAAAGTTTGCACAAAAGCAAGCTAAACTACGTATCATAAGTCAACGCATAACATGTGGCCCCTGTAGTAGCTCAGAGATACCTCAGTGCCAGCACACACAAAGCCCCTCACCCACAGGTATTGTGCTGTACTTATACTGCGTGATTCTGTGCCCTGCATCTAGGGATTCAAAGAAGAAGCCACATGGACACTGGTAGGAGGAGCAGAGATGAGAAACAGGCTAGTCCCACACCCACATGTGGCAGCTGAAAATCAGGAGGGATATCTCAGCTGCAGAGGTTCCCCACTGAAGAGCAAGAGGACCCAGCCCCACATCATGTCCCCAAGTCCAGGGTTTCAGTGCTGAGAAGAGAAATCCCCATAACTTCTGTCTGTAAAAACAAACAAACAAACAAACAAAAAACAGTGAAAAGTGAGGCTGAGTCCAATGGAGGCTGCTGGAGTCCCCGGCAGTTCTTAAAGGGCCTGCTCAGGAATTTCCTATGACTGAGCTCCAGCGCTGGGATGGCAGCTCAAAAGGCATCAGGGGCTTATGAGGAGGAACTGAGGTGTCTGGCATCAGGGTAAGAACTGGGGGACAGCTTTCTCCCAGATAAAAGTACCTGGCAGAGGCTACTGGTCCTTTGATAAGCACTCCCCTCCACAGAGCTGGGAAGTGGGTGGTATATCTGAGTCTCCACCAACCTGGCTATCACCATTTGCCCCCACCCTGGTGATTCCCTGAGACCCCACCCCACCAAACTTGCAGGCCTACCCCAAGCTGTTTCCAGTGGAATGGCCTGTCTTGGCGCACACTTCAGACTTTTCTAAAATCTCTCAAGCAGCATCTGGACTCAGCATGCCCCTTACCCCTCTCTAAGTGGCTCCAGGTAAGCACAAGCAGCAGCTGGCTGTGTTTCACAGCTTGGCCTGTCCTGGGCACCGCCAAGCCCAGGACAAATAGCAGGCAGCTGCAGATAGTTTTGTAGCTCAAGCCCTGAGCAGAAGACAGGTGACCACTAATCTTGGCCTATACCTCCCAGGGAGGCCGCAGAGCCAGCACACCTGGTGGACAGCTGTGGGTTGGCATTATAACACAACCACCTCCATGATGTAAGTGGTTATAGCCAGTCTTTGCAGCAGATCGACCTGGGGGTAAATCTCTCCAGTTGACATGCCAACATCAGTCAAGGATCAACTATAATAGGAGGGTATACACAGCTCACATGGGGTGAGGGGGTACAACTGGAATTCTCAGCATCGGTGATCAGGGAGGCTGTGCCACTGAACCCTACAGAACACCTTCTACATAAGGCCACTCTACCAAGCCTGGGAGACATAGCGGTTCTACTTAAAACATAGAAACAAACACAGGGGCGGGGTAGAGGTCAATGGTGGGAAAAGGAGACTCATGTAATACTTTAAACAATAAAGAATATAAATTTTAAAAAAAGAAACAAACAAACACAGGAAGGCCAAAATGAGGAGACAAAGAAACATGTCCCAAATGAAAGAACAAAATTCCAGAAAAAGAACTAATGAAAATAGAGAGTCTACTAGATGCAGAGTTCAAAACACTGT
>NW_006293232.1:1295326-1301578 GCF_000327345.1 Myotis davidii | reverse complement strand
GGGAAAGAATAGTTGAACTTAGAGAGAACCTCAATAGCATAAAGAAGGACATGGATACCATAAAAAAGAACAAGTCAGAAATGAAGAATACACTAACTTAAATGAAGAAAATTTACAGAGAATCAACAGCAGAGTAGATGAAGCCAAGAACTGAATCAGCAATTTGGAATATAAGGAAGCAAAAAACACCCAATCAGAACAGCAAAAAGAAAAAAAGAATCTTGGTGAATGAGGATAGTGTAAGGAGCCTATGGGGCAACTTCAAGCATACCAACATTCACATCATGAGGGTACCTGAAGGAGAAAGAGGCGAGCAAGAGATTGAAAACCTATTTGAAAAAATGACAGAAAACTTCCCTAAACCTACTGAAGGAAATAGACATACAAATCCAGGAAGCACAGAGAGTTCCAAACAAGATGTAATACTTTAAACAATAAAGAATATAAATTTTAAAAAAAGAAACAAACAAACACAGGAAGGCCAAAATGAGGAGACAAAGAAACATGTCCCAAATGAAAGAACAAAATTCCAGAAAAAGAACTAATGAAAATAGAGAGTCTACTAGATGCAGAGTTCAAAACACTGTTTTTAAGGATGCTTATTAAACTTAGCGAAAGAATAGTTGAACTTAGAGAGAACCTCAATAGGATAAAGAAGGACATGGATACCGTAAAAAAGAACAAGTCAGAAATGAAGAATACACTAACTTAAATGAAGAAAATTTACAGAGCACCGACAGCAGAGTAGATGAAGCCAAGAACTGAATCAGCAATTTGGAATATAAGGAAGCAAAAAACACCCAATCAGAACAGCAAAAAGAAAAAAAGAATCTTGGTGAATGAGGATAGTGTAAGGAGCCTATGGGGCAACTTCAAGCATACCAACATTCACATCATGAGGGTACCTGAAGGAGAAAGAGGCGAGCAAGAGATTGAAAACCTATTTGAAAAAATGACAGAAAACTTCCCTAAACCTACTGAAGGAAATAGACATACAAATCCAGGAAGCACAGAGAGTTCCAAACAAGATGAACCCAAAAAGGCCCACACCAAGATATATCATAATTAAAATGCACAAGGTTAAAGACAAAGAGAGAATCTTAAAAGCAGTAAGAGAAAAGCAGTTAGTCACCTACAAGGGAACTCCCATAAGACTGTCAACAGATTTCTCAACAGAAACTTTGCAGACCAGAAGGAATTGTTAAGAAATATTCAAAGTGATGAAAAGCAAGACTCTAAAACCAAGATTATTCTAGTCCACAAAGCTATCATTTAGAATCAAAGGACAGATAAAGAGCTTTCCAGACAAGGAAAAGCTAAAGGAGTTAATCACCACTAAACCAGTATTACATGAAATGTTAAAGGGTCTTCTTTAAGAAGAAAAAAAAATGATAAAAAATATGAAAAAATAAAATGGCAATAAATACATATCTATCAATAAATGGATCTGGAAAAAAACAAAATAAAGAAGTGCAACAGAAACAAACTCATAGATACAGATAATATTTTGACAGTTGCCAGATGGGAGGGGGTTTGGGGAGAATGCATGAAAAAGGTGAAGGGATTAAGTCCAAATTGGTTTGTTACAGAATAGTCATGGGAGTGTAAATAAAGTACAGCATAGGGAATACAGTTAATGATATTCGAATAACTATATATGATGTCATATGGGTACTAGATTTATTGAGATGTTCATTTAGTAAGTTATATAATGTCTGATCACTGGGGTATACACCTGAAACTAATGCAATATTGTATGGCAACTGTAATTGAATAATAAAAGATTAAATTTTTAAAAAATCTGTTATGTGAAGATTCTGTGACATAAAGACAGCCCTTTTGCTAGCCCTGTACCATACTGAGAACTTGTAGTCTTGAAGGACATTCAGTGAAAGGGCATGCAACTTGTTAACTTTGGCAGCTTCCTAGTGCATAGCAGAATTCTGACTGCGCTGTGTTTAAAGTACCCCAGTGGACTCAGCTCAGCTTAACTGGCAAGGAAAGATCTGCTAGATGGTCTATAATAACAACAATATTTGATGGCAATCAATTGTTTAGAGGAATTTTTATAATCATGATCTTATTTGCTTCTCATAGTCCTGAGGTTTGATGGTTACTGCAATATTATTGTGACATTTTAAAAGTGAGGGGGGAAAGTGAGATGCAAAAAAAGTTATCTTTTCAAGGTTTCCTGATTCCCAATCTCACACTTCTTTCCATATATCACAGGCCTTTAATTCGATAATTAATTTTATAGAAACTCAGCTCTGAAGGTTACGCAATGGCATAGATATCCCTTTCTCATGAAAGAGACAAATAATTTAAAAGCAAGTGAATATCAAGAACTTTTTCAAGTGAGCAAGTTGTCCAATCAGATTCCATTTTTAGGAAATAAAAATAGCCCATTTACTGAGCACTAACTATGTGCCAGGAAATGGGATCAGCATCTTCTGTGCTTTATTTACACTTAACAACACCATGTGATTAACCTCCATTTTAGCGAATGATAAAACTGAGACTCAGAGAGGTTATGTAACTCACTCACTGATGCATAGCCAGATAGTGACAGTGTCTGGGCTTGAACCATAATCTAACTCTAAAGCCTCTGTTCTTAGCCAATACATCTGTGGTCTCTATGCAACACTATGCTAAATCTAATGAGAGATTCTTGTCTTTGAGTTAAGGAAAAGTTAAAGTGTTTTCAACAATTGCCATTAACAATGCTAGAAAGTGTTATTTACTAGTAGAAGTTGGGGAGAATCATCAAAAACTAGATTAAATTGTTTGACTTAAACTTTAGTGGTCAGGAAAAATTACTTTCCCAAATTACTCTTTTTCCTGCAGTTCAGAATACATGAGTTGTTATCCCACTTTTATTTTGTATATCCTTGTTAAAATTTATCTTCATTGTTATTTTAAATGCACAATTCTCTTTATTTACATAAAGCAGAATATTTTTTTCTAAAAATAAAAAAACTCTTCAGCACTAGGTCATTTAAAAAAAATACATCTAATTTTTGTATATTTAAAAACATGATTATATTCATGATAGATTCTTGTGGCACAGTCTTTTTCCACATTACTTGCCACTTCTCTCTTCCTGTAGTTATTTTTAAATGATGCTTTCATTTTTTCTTTTCATTATTTTTATGGACTTGATCAAGCTGCTTTCAGCCTAGTTTCCCCCCAATATCTTATAAGTCGTACCTCCCTTTCATTTCATTAATGGCCACAACCCTTTCCTGTGCTCACAATCACACTCATCTTTACCTATTTCATTGAAGAAAAGACACCAATTGGTTTCTCCCACCTCAACAGTTCTATCTTTTCATTTTCTCCTCAATCCTTTATATGCTCACTAAAGGCCTGGTGCACAAAATTCATGCACAGGTAGGATCCGTAGGCCTGGCCAGGGAGCAGGGCCAATCGGGGGCCTTCCTGCTGCCAGCCGGGGCCTTCCTTCATTCCATACCACCCCCTGGTGGTCAGTGCACATCATAGTAAGCGATCAAAATCCAGGTCTCCCGGTCGAACTCCTGAGGGGACACTTTGCATATTAGCCTTTTCTATATATCTCGATAGATTCCCCTTTCTCCTGCTGTCTGTCATTTGCTGGCTGCCTTGCTTGCTTGAAACTTTGGGAATGGAATTATTTAGTCGTTTCCTATCTCCAGCTCCTATATTTAAAGGAGATAGTCAAAATCTTTGTAGTTCCTTCTTTTCAAGAGTCCATTTTTATCACTTCAACATATTAAAAGACACCAGGCTAACATTATCTGTTTAGATATAAAGATAAATATATCTTGCAAACTTCATTGCTCACCACCATTTCCTCTCTGCCACACCTCCATACTGGATTTCTTTTCCTAGTTTCTTTGTTTAGTGTCTTTTCTAGAATAATTTTCTCGTATATAGAACATGGGTGATACAGTCTTTGATTACTAGCACATCCACATTCTTCTTGACAGGAGAATGATACTTGGCTAGAGTAGGATTCCTTGGTAGCTGCCTCTTTCTGTAAGTGGTTTGTGGGATGTTGGCTCACTATAGCTTCTGGTGTTACAGATGAGAGTCTAATTCCTTTTCCTTTGCAGGAAACCTCTTTTTGTCTGGAAGCTTATTAGATTTTTTTCTCTTTAGCCTTGGAATATAGACATTTTACCATGATTTTTTTAAAAATCAATACTACCAGAAATGTATTAATTCCTTTTAATACATAGACTCAAGCCTTTCATAGCTCTGGGATGATTTGTACTATAATTTAATGTATGTCTCTATTCCTTCTGTTGCTTTTACATTTTTTATTTTAGAACTCTTTTTAAAATTATTGTTGCTTTGCATGTCAGGACTCCTGAATCTATATTATAAAGAAATGAATATATTTTCTCATTATTTCTGCTTTGCATTTTGGATGTATTTCATGTCGTTATTTTTCCACTTATCCAACCTTAGCAATGACTATCCTCTCCATTTACTGAAATGTTTGGTTTTATCACTTTTTTTTTTTCGTGTGTGTGTGTGTGTGTGTGTGTGTGTGTTTTAATCTCTACTATATATTTAATTATGTGCTGTTTTTTTATTTTAAGCTTCCATCATTGTTGTGATGTTTTTTAATTTAAATTCTTTATTGATTAACGTATTACATAAGTCTCCTTTTCCCCCCATTGACCTCTCCCTAGCCATTCCTACCCCCCAGCACATGCCCTCACCCCCCTACTGTCTGTGTCCATTGGTTATGCTCATATGCGTGCATACAAGTCCTTTGGTTGATCCCTTACCCATCCCACACCGCCTTAAGTTGGATGACCTGTTTGATGCTTCTGGATCTATTTTTGTTCATCAGTTTATATTGTTCATTATATTCCACAAATGAGTGAGATCATGTGATATTTATCTTTCTCCAACTGGCTTATTTTGGTTAGCATAATGCTCTCCAGTTCCATCCATGCAGCTGCAAATGGTAAGATTTCCTTCTTTTTTATAGCAGCATTGTATTCCATTGTGTAGATGTAACATAGGTTTTAATCCACTCATCAGCTGATGGGCACTTAAGCCGTTTCCAAATCTTAGCTATTGAAAATTGTGCTTTTATGAACATAGGGGTGCATATATGCTTTCTGATTGGTGTTTCTGACTTCTTGGGATATATTCCTAGAAGTGGGATTACTGGGTCAAATGGAGTTCCATTTTTAATTTTTTGAGGGAACTCCATACTGTTTTTCACAGTGGCTGCACCAGTCTGCATTCCCACCAGAAGTGCACGAGGGTTCTTTTTTCTCCACATCCTCTCCTGCACTTGTTGATGATAGCCATTCTGACAGGTGAGATGGTACCTGATTGTTGTTTTGATTTGCATCTCTCAGATGATTAGTGACTTTGAGCATGTTTTTATATGTTTCCTGGCCTTCTGTATGTCCTCTTTTGAAAAGTATCTATTTAAGTCCTTTGCCCATTTTTTGATTGGATTGTTTATCTTCCTTTTGTTAAGATGTATATGTTCCCTATAAATTTTAGAGAGTAGGCCCTTATTAGATATAACATTGGTAATATTCTCTGATGCAGTGGGCTTTCTTCTTGTTTTGTTGATGGTTTCTTTTGCTGTAAGAGAAGCTTTTCATTTTGATGTAGTCCCATTTGTTTATTTTCTCCTTAATTTCCATTGCCCCAGGAGCTGTATTAGTAAACATTGCTATTACATATGTCTGATATTTTGCTGTCTATGGATTCTTCTAAGATTTTATGCTTTCCCATCTTATGTTTAAGTCCTTTACCCATTTTGAGTTTATTTTTGTGTATGGTGTACGTTGGTGGTCTAGTTTCATTTTTTTTGCATGTATCTGTCCAATTTTCCCAACACCATTTATTGAAGAGACTATCTTGAGTCCATTGTATGCTCTTGCCTCTTTATTTAAATATTAATTGAGCATAATGGCTTGGGGTGATTTCTGGGTTCTCTTTTGTTGTTGTTTTCCCATTTAATTATAATGTGTCTTGGGGTTGGTCTTTTTGGGTTCATCTTGTTTTGGACTCTGTGTGCTTCTTGGACTTATATGATTTTTTTTCTTCCCCAGATCAGGGAAGTTTTCTGTCATTATTTCTTTAAACAGGTTTTCTATTCCTTACTCAGCTTCTTCTCCTTCTGGCACCCCTACTATGTGGATGTTGTTTCATTTCGTGTTGTCCCAAAGCTCCCTTAGGCCCTCCTCCTGCTTTTTAAGTTTTTATTCCAGTTGCTGTTCTGCTTGGGTGTTT
>NW_006293232.1:1291905-1294849 GCF_000327345.1 Myotis davidii | reverse complement strand
AGAACACACATATCTATGCATGAATTCTTTCTCTGACAAATTACTTGCCTCCATTTCATTTATTTCCTTTTCTGGTGATTCCTCCTTTTCTTTCGTATGGGGGTTGATTCTTGTCTCCCCATTTTTGCTATTCCCTTGTGATTGTTTCTATGTATTAGATCAAACTGCTATGCATCCAGACTTTTTGAGTTTATCTCATTTAGCAGATGTTTTGTGGGTCCCAGTGGTGCAATCTCTCTGGTCTTCTGGGCTGGGTATTCTAGGGAAGCCCCTTATTTGGGATATTTGAGTTCTCTTGGTGTAGTTGGGTCTTGAGTATTGTTATTCCATTCGTGGATGGAGTCTCCTCTCAAGGTGTCTGGTTATGTGGCTCACTCTCTACCACATTGACCAAACAGCACAAAATACAACTCAACAAGACATGACACAAAGGGAACAAAACCAGAATGTATTCAGGACAACAATAACCCCAATAAAAGTAACTACCAAAGAAAAGAGAATTAGGAGAGAGAAAAGAGAGCAAAGATGATATGGGTGGGGGGTAGGGGGGAAGAGGTAAGAGACAAAAGAAAAAGAAGAAAAAAATGTGGGGAGAAAACACCACAAAACAAACAGATAAACCAAAAAATGCAAACAACAAACACCCAGAAAAAGGGGACAGAATCTGCAGAGGCAGAGCTTATATAAGGAAAGTAAGGTTAAGGAATTGAATGAATAGGGGAAGAATCATGGTTCAGTATAGAGGAGGTAGAAAGAGAATGAGTGGATAAGAAGAGAAGAAAAAGAAAACCAATAAAGTAAAAAGAAAATATTAAAATAAAAATGCTACTAATAAAAATTTAAAAAATAAAAAGATAAATATATGTATGTATGTATATATATATGTACATATATATATATATTCATTTATTCATCCATTTTTTGAAAAGGAGAGTAGAGGAGAGCAGGTAGGCTTATTGAGTGGAATTAACTAAACAATTAAGAGAAGAAGAGAGCAAGAAAGGAGAGGAAAAACAAGCATAAAAATTGACTAGTGAAGTACGAGAAAGGAGAAGCATGTGTAGACTTGGAGCAGGGGAGAGGAAATTAGATATATGAGTAATCCAACAAAGGCTACAATAATAATAACCCATCAATAAAGCAGGTAAAGATGATCAATTTTTACAAAGGATAAAAAGAAAGGAAAGAGAAAAACTAAAGCAGGCACAGGAGAGGGGGAAACAGGATGAAAGGGAGAAGTGGGGAAAAAATGTTTAAAGCTGATTTCTTGTGATGGGATGAGTGGCAGAGTTGGTACTTAAACAAGTTCTTTTGAGATCTCCCTCTACACCCCTGGGAACTCTTTATCTTACTTTCTACAACATAGGCAAGAAGATATTTTCCTATAGCTCACTGTACATTCTTAAAACTCTGGTTTTTCTTTTGACTATTCAATGAAGACTCCTTGCTGGAATCCCCTCACTGTTCATCTCCTACTAACCCAAAGCAGTCCTCTTGGGCAAAATTTGGAACACCACCACACTGGCTGAATCACATCTCCCACAATTGGAAACACTACTCACATATCTTGGACCCAATAATCCCTGAAAATGAAAATCAGTCTCGATGCAGCAATGTTTCCTTTGTTGGTACCATCAGAGAAGCCAGCCAAGCCAGTTGTATCTGCCAGATTTTAGATTTTCCAGGGAGAAGTCACACTCCAGTGTGGGGAACATATCAAACTCTTCAAATGAGTTCATTGAAAATTCTCTCCTTTTATGGGGTGTTAGCCTTGGTTGCAGAGAAAGGGCTTACAGTTCAGCTCTCTCTCCTCACAAATCTTTTCCTAGGTACCACTTTCAACCTGTCTAGCCCCTCATTGTTGGTGAGGGGTTAAGATATGTGTCCTGGGTTTTCAGTTACCTTCTTTTCACAAGATCCCGGGGGGTGGCCCATCTCACTGTGGTATCTACCATCTATTGTAGCTTGTTGTTTCATTCATGACTCTCATTTCATATCCCAGTACAAACAATCTGTGTGCACAAGCTGAATTCATAGTCCTATTCCTACCTGAAATGTTTCTTTTGCACTCTTTTTCACATGCTCCCCAAAAAGTTGTCTTACTCCAGTGTTTTGAGACAGATAGATTGAGAGCAGTTATTTATAGAACATAGAAAATGTGTAGTGCTTTATGTTTTAAGAATAATTTCTATCACAACATCCTCATGCTTCTTTACCCACAGGAGAGACTAAATACTGACCTTTCTCCCTCTACTCTGTGCAGCCACAGAGATATTTATAGTCCGGGAACCGGGCTACCTCACCGACATGGATGATCAGGAATTGGAGCCCGTCTTGGTTACCGTAGCAGCAGGCAGCCAGTGACAACAGAAGCCTGACATTGGTCAGTGCTGCTATGCTGAAGGAAACCAGAAGCTGATAGAAAGAAAACATTATATAAAATGCTTTTTATTCCTTTTGAGAGGCACTTGGGAATGATTTCTGAAAGAAGTAGCTGAATTCCTGCAACCATTTTTAAACCTTCAGCTTGTATTAATAAAATTTATATTAGAAAAAAGATAATTTAGAAATAATGTAGAGTAATAAGAATGCAGATGTGAATATATGTATACACTAGAGGCCCAGTGCATGAAATTCGTGCACTGGGGGAGGAGGGTGTCCCTCAGCCCATCCTGCACCCTCTCCAATCTGGAACCCCTCGGGGGATGTCCAACTGCCGGTTTAGGCCCGATCCCATAGGGCAGTCGGACGTCCCTCTCATAATCCGGAACTGCTGGCTCCCAACCTCTCACCTGCCTGATTGCCCCAACTACTTCTGCCTGTCAGCCTGATCACCCCCTAACCCAGGGGTGGGCAAACTTTTTGACTCGAGGGCCACAATGGGTTCTTAAACTGGACCGGAGGGCTGGAACAAAAGCATGGATGGAGGGTTTGTGTGCACTAA
>NW_006293232.1:1289720-1291818 GCF_000327345.1 Myotis davidii | reverse complement strand
TGCCATCTTATGCCCACATGGGGGCAGCCATCTTGTGTGGGGGCGTGATGGTCAGTTTGCATATTACCTCTTTATTATATAGAATATATATATCATATATATTACATCATATATATGTATATATTTACCATTAGTTTTAACTGCTAGTTTGACTATGAAGACACCCTGTTGTAGAATAACTATGCCATAACCCAGACTAAGTCGACTTGTATAAAGTCTTTCTAGTGAAAACAAATGGATGCATTAATTATGCTGGCCTTTGGTGTTTGATTTCTATCTGAACTCCATTTTTCCTAGTGCTCCGCTTTCCTTCTAGCTACACTCCAGGCTTCTCAGATTACCCTCTCACACTTATTCTACTGCATCATTATTTCCATTTATTAATTTTCAGTGAATCTCTTAAGCCAGACCTGACATACTTGAAACATGCTTAGTTTATTATTCAGAATTAGAGGCCTGGTGCACAAAATTTGTGCACGGGTAGGGTCCCTAGGCCTGGCTGGTGATCAGGGCTGATCTGTGGGGCAACCAGCAGGGCAATCAGGGGCTCCCGTTGGCACCCCTCTTGGCCAGCCTGACGCCACCTGCTCGCTGGCCCTGCCCCCCGCCGCTACCAGTTGCCTCTCTCTGCGGGGTGACTGGCAGGGGAATCGGGGGGGGGGGGAGGGGCACTGGCACCCTCCTTGGCAGCTCCTGTGTTGAGAATTTGTCCCCTGGTGGTCAGTGTGCATCATAGTGACCGGTCATTCCGCCAGTTGTTCCATCATTCGGTCAATTTGCATATTAGGCTTTTATTATATAGGATGATAATGCATGTGATACACTTGGCCCAATGCCTCAATAATGTTCACCATTCACTCAACAGAAGTTAGTGATTTTATTCAAAGAAAATTTACAGTTCTCATCATGACTAGAAATAGCTAACAGTTTGGTTAGTTGTTATATGGGCAAGGCAGAAATGATTTTTTCTAGCTTAAATTAACAATTAAGAATATGACATGAGGGGCTTTCAATAGAAGCTGAATGGCCCCATCCATATGAGTCCCTGGTATCCTGGAAGATCTTTCCCATTACTAACAAATAAGGGAGGCCTTAACTAACCTTTCAAAGAAAAGTCCATGCCACAGGAAGTGCACAAAGATAAGCAAAATCTATAAAGTGATCGCTCAGGAGCTGTCCAGTACATGCAACAGCTCGGCTCAGAGCACACCATTCCAGCCAGCAGGTGCTCCAAGTCTCAGGCCATCAGTCATGGGCTGTGTATTGTATAACTCCATGGAGGGTTTTTGACTTAGGACTGCTGATTCCCTGACTCATCATGTTGCCTCTAAGTATAGTGGGTAGAGGAACTCCCTCACAGGCTTTGGAGAGAAAGGAATGTGTACAGAACTTCAAGACAGATATTAAAAGCAATTATTTTTCAAATAAAACTTCTGAATTCAAAATTGATACTTCCAAAGGCAAACATTTTAAATTCTTTTTGTGTGTATGAGCTAATTGGTTGACTGAATTAAAAAGTTGTATTCTGGAATTATGCAAAACCAATTGCTTTTGCAAATAGGTTTTCCCATTTATAACAATACCTAGCCCATATTTAATAAAACTTGCTGTTGCAAAGAGTAGCGATGAGAATGTTTGCTCTTATTACAGTGCCTCCCATGGCTGGCTGCACAACAAATGAAGATTGTAGGGTATTATTTAGTAGTGAAGTGCTCCCCCTAGTGAACATAAGTAGGAATTTAAACAAAAAGAGAAAAATCTTGAAAATATTTCAGTTCCTCTTTAATATTTAAATCATAGAATAAAAAAAAATAGGGCACTAGCTACTTTACTGATTGGTCCTATAAGCTTTGGTGAGGTAGAGAGACACATTAAAGTGAAGGCTTTTTAGGCTACTGTAAGGGTTGAGATGTCAAGTCTTTTTAGGGTTTTGAGTGCAGCAGTGTCTCTCAACCCTGTCATTATTGACATTGTAGGCCAGACAATTCTTAGTTTGGGCAGGGCCATCCTGTGCATTGTAGGATGTTTAGCAGCATCCCTAGCTTCTACCCACTTGATATTAGCAGCATCTTTTCCCTACCCCCGCCTACCTCCCCCC
>NW_006293232.1:1271056-1289678 GCF_000327345.1 Myotis davidii | reverse complement strand
GCAGCTCCTGCATTGAACGTCTGCCCCCTGGTGGTCAGTGTGCATCATAGCAACCGACCATTCTGCAGTTCAGTCGCCCCCCGCCCCCAACAGACACTCCTATCAGTCTTGATGACCAAAAATGTCTTGACATTGATCGCCACTTTCCCCAGGAGAGCAATATATCCCTCCAGCTGAGAACCACTGGAATGGAGGGATGACACAATATGACATCCTTTAATAGAATCACTCTGTTTCTCTGCTGAGAATAGCCTGCAGGCAACGAAAATACCAGATAGGAATGGAGATGGTGAAAAGTGGTCAAATTCTGAATATATTTTGAAGTTAGAACTGACAGAAATTTTGAAAGAACAGATATGGAGACAAAGAGATAGGAGAGAGGAGAGAGGAGAGAGGAGAGAGGAGAGAGGAGAGGGAGGGAAGGAAGAGGGGAAAAGGGAGAAGAGAGGGGGATAGAGGGAGGAAGAAAGGGAGAGAGGAAGGGGACAGGGCGAGGGAGAGAACTGAGTCAAGGATGACATCAAGGGACTTTAGCCTGAAGAACTAGAACTGAGTTGTCATTAACAGATGTGGAGACTAAAAAGAGGAGCTGACTTCAGAGGCTTTTTAGATACCCAAATAGAGATGAAACACAGTTTGGAAATTAGGAGAGAGGTGAGGTTATATGTTTGGGCTGTTGTTATATGTTTGGGAGTCATTATCTTATAAATAATATATATATAAGTTGACTTATGAAATGAATATATATATATATGAAATTCCAACTATTCAATGTAAGAAATGTGAGAAGAAACCAGCAAAAGAAACTGAGAAGGAATAAGTACTGTTGGAGAAAAACAGACCAGTGTAATGTTCTGGAAGTCAGAAGCCTTTGCACATAGTTTTTCTCTTTACATGAAAGGGTCTCATCTTAGTAACTTCCTTCTTAAGGTGATCATTTGTGAATATATGCAATATATCATATTTTCTGCAATAACATAGTTACCTGGCTGTCTCCCTTAGATTGTGAGCTCCTGAAAATAAAGATCTCTGCATCTTTGTAGCAACCAGCACAATAACTGGCACATATTACATAATACATGTTCAGTTGATACTGAGATTTAATAGGAAATGCACCCTTCTAAAATAAATTACATCAAGGCTCTCAATTAATTCAAAATTAGCAATAACTCAGACATAATTCAAATAACTGAGATGTTTAAATTCTGTGTTGGATCATACCATGAAAGGGATACCATTGCTGCCTTGAATTCAAAGTGTCTCAGCTTTTATTTTATGTGTTTGGGACTCTTGATAATATTGTATTTGATAAAAGAAAATTAGATCCATGGCTAATAACTATAAAGCCATTAATCATCCCTAATATTCTATTGCCATCAGACCCATCAAAGAGACATGCTTGAAAGCTGAAAAGGTGGTTAGCCTACGTTACCTTTAAATATTTTTAATAGATTAAATGAATCGCCTAAACATATTGTAAATCTACCATGTGCCAGAGAGTACATAAAATACTTTCTATATTAGTGCTTTATCTTATTTAAGACTTAAAACTCTATGAATTGTTAATGACACAGATAAGGAAATTGAGACTCAAAGATGTTAATATCCCCAAATTAAACATAGCTGAAATACCATATGACATCTGAAAAGTTAACAGTAATTCCTTAATATCATTAACCAGTCAGTATTCAAATTTCTGGTTATCATAAATTATAATTTTTTTCAATTTTTAAGTTTCTTTGATTCAAGGTCCAGATCAGTTCGATCATTATGACTGGTTGATATCTCCTAAGTACGTCTCATTCTGTAAGTTCCTCTCCATCACTTTTTCCCCCTTGCAACTTATTGAAGAAATAATCATGCCAATTGCATCCCTTCAGTGGCATTTCCTTGGTAGATGCTTGATCAGATTTAGGTAGAATTCATTTCCGTAAAACCAGAAAGCATGTAATGTTAAGAATGTGTCTTTTGTGTACTCTAGCAGCTGACCAATAATCTGTTCTCTTTTTCGAAGAATCCCAGTCTTAAGCAACAAATAGAATGATAGGATTAGAATACCACATTATTCACTTGCCTTATCCTACAGTATTTTTATCCCACACAATCTCAGAATAACAACACTAACACTGCCACCAACATGATCATTATAGTCAGTGTAAGATGATTTCTGCAGTTCTCTTTTTACTTTAGGACATATCCCATTAGAAAAATACACACTGAACTTTATAGCAATAAGAACAGTTCTCTGTATTGTTATGGTACCAACTGGATATATATTTAGGTATGTTTTTTTAAGATTGACTTAAGTTTTGAGAAAACAATGACACCTTTCTGACAATTCTTAGAATGCCCTTGATAAAGGGGCACTTTATAATATCAAAGTTCTAGATACCTTCTTATGTATACTGTCTCCCCAACTAGACTATTATCTTGTCTTCAACTTTTATCCTATCAAACAACCTAGTATAATCATATGCCAAAGTTTTCAAAACCTTTACTGTATGTAACCTGATTTGTTGCTTTGAAATAGCTCATTAAACATTTATATACTGTTTCCCCCCCCCAGAAAAATATTTCATGAAAGCAGTCTGAATGAAATTAGGAAAATAAAGCGTCTGTTTGGCTTGAGCCAATTATATCAAATATGTTGTTTTAGGACCTCATCCTGGATAGAAGTAGATAAAGCTTATGGTAGGTTCAATAATGGTCCTCCAAGATGTGTATATCAGAATCTGTGAATGTTGCCTTATATGACAAAAGGGAGTTTGCAGATGTGATTAAGGATTGAAAATGGGGGGACATCCAGGTGAGCCCAATGATCTATATTATAAAAGGCCAGTGGCTGTAATGCCATAACCAAATGACCAGTCACCAGGAGGTGCATTGATGGGTCTCACGGCACAGTGGGGGTCTGGGTCTCGTGTGATTTTGCACGCTTGGCCTCTAGTATATATATATATAAAAGCCTAAGCAACCATTATGACCAGTAGACCAAACGAGCAGTTGACCGAACAAGCAGTCGACCAGTTGCTATGATGTGCACTGACCACCAGGGGCAGACACTCAATGCAGGAGCTGCCACCTGGTGGTCAGTGCACTCTCACAGCTAACCTCTGCAGCCAGCCAATCTCCCGCGGTCCCTCCCCCGGCCGGCTGGCCCTGATAGGCCCCAATTGCCGGCCAGGCTGAGGGACCCACCTGTGCACGAATTCATACACCAGGCCTCTAGTGTCTTTATAAGAGGGAGCAGAAGGAGACACTACAACCAAAGAGAGGAGAGCATATGATAATGGAGGCAGAGACTGAAAGATACTAAACTTTTAGCTGTTAAGATGGAGGAAGGGGCAAAGAGCCACAGAATGCAAGAAATGCAGCCCCAGAAGCTGGAAAAGGCAAGGAATTGTATTCTCCACTAGAGTTTCATGAAGAAACCAGTGCTGTCAATACCCTGACTTTAGCCAGGGAAATTGATTTTGGACTTCTGGCCTCCAGAACATAAGGAAATCTTTGCTGTTTTAAACCACTAGGTTTGTGGTAATTTGTTACAGCAGCAATAGGAAACTAATACAAAGCTTTTGACAAGTTTTATTGTGAAATATTAGATTTAGAAAAAAGTACAAAATGTCAACAGTTGGATGTGTACAAGTACAGTATTTTAAGTCTATACATGTGAACAGCTTAACAGGTTTACCTCAGAATGCATATTTAGACCAATACAATCTAAAAAGGACTGTAATATTCACAGGCTATTAATACATAAATAGCTTGAGCCAAAATGATCCACACTGGTAAATGCTAATAGCTGAAAACAGGCTAAAAAGCACAATACAGCACACCATAGTATCTCCTTACAGGTCCACATTTAAAGAATATCAGCTCATTATGTCAATACACTATAGATCCGGGACTGGGACTCAATTGCTAATACAATTGAAATAATTTTAAGTGATAAAATAAAGTCATGGGATAAAGAGAGGGCATTTAATTAGTGCTAAATACTGTGAAACCCCTAAAAGATTTTAGCAAAGTTTAATTATTTAGATTGATTTTCAATTTTCAATGTTACCTAAAAAAGTGGGAAGGGGCACCTTTCCTTTGCAGCAGCTCCAAAAACGGTGTAAGAACTACTATACATCTTAATTTAAAACCATAATAACCACAGTGGATTGTCAAATGACTATAATCAGAATATAAAACATTAAAATCTGTGATAAGGAGGCAGTATCTAGCATTGTTCAAAGTACTGAAATTTATGAAGAACATTACATATAAGGATCTCATAAAAATAAACTGGTTTAGTTCTTCCAAGTCTTACAGATTCAGTCTTTTGCTATTACTTGAAAATTACCCTAGATTATGTTTTCAAATTTGGCAAGGAATTATTTTATATTATTTTATAATGAATGACCATAGGAATAATCTACTGAAACATGAGTCATATTACAATTACAATTATCCTGTGTTCTGAGAAAAGATGACCTTTGATGAGATTCATAATCATTGCTTGCTTAAAAACAAACCTTTCCAAAACTGACAAATTTAATAATCAATTTACTTCAAACAAATTTACCCTGCTCATAAATTCCTAAGAGAAAGAACTCTTCCACTCTATCCAATATACTAGCAATGCCTGATGCTTTAAAATTTAAATACAAGTCTGAACTGGCATATATTAAGTAGGCCATCAATTCCATTACAGGCTGAAAACAGATGGATCAGAATATAATTAGTCAATAACTTCCCATAACCTATCCCACCCTACCTTAATCTTTTATAGACAATTTTAAAGACTCTTATATAATTTTCTTATAAATAGTACCTGAATCTTAAACAAGATTCCAATTTATTCAAAGATAGTCACAGATTGATTTAAAAGTTATTTAATTTTTTCCAGATTTGCTTTAAACTTACAAATTAAGTATGGTGTACATAAATATTAACTTAGATAACCACATATTATAAGGAAAGCATATATATGGACCACTGCAGAAAAATTATAAATTTTTAAATTTTTTATAAAAGAAAAATAAATCAAAACATGTAACTTATAAAATATGAACATGAAGCCATACCACATAAAAATAAAATTACTCTATCAGAAGTGATTTAAAATTAAATCTTTGGGAAGTATTTTGACTAATTCAATGAATTCAATGACCAACAACTTCCCATATTACACAGAAACAAACCATAAAATCATCTAAAGTTTATATGCACTATCAGTTCTTAATGCAACCTCAAACATTTTACTAGCAAGTTTGATTTCCTTTTGAAATAGGCTCCTATACATATGCATTTATATACAAACATTTATTAAACATGATTTTTAAAACAACTATGTACAAAAGATCAACATTCCTATAAATAAAAACATTAGGTGGCAAAAAGGCACTTGTAAGTAAAAATCCACAGTTTATACAAAACAAAACACATTTTACCTTGAGTACTGTACAAGAAACATTAATTCCTATACCAATAATCAAAATACTAGTATACTAACTAATGTTAATTATGTAAATTTAAAAACATATTTACATATTCTCTGAAGCTCATTTAATAAAAGCACCATGATTCCTAAATCAATGTTGATGCAAAATGAAAAAACAATCACCAAAAAAAAAACCCAGTGTTCACCATTTTCCTTGTTTAAAAGCTTTTGTATTTCTAAATTGAAAACTGTTTATTTGAAATTAGCATGTTGTAAAACAAAAAAACAAAACAAAACCCTGCTTCTATGATTTCTTAAAACCATACCTACTCTATTATTGCATGTTACATTTTATAAAAAGCACTACTCATGCATTCCTTTACAACTGTTTAATACTATTGCTGGCAAAAAAGTTCCTGGATATCAAATAATATAAAGTTACTTCAAACCAGTTGAAGTTTTATTTGGATGTTTTACAACTTAAAAATGCTTATCAGTTACAAAAGTGAATAGGAAATATGCCAATTCATTTGGTGTGCAAAAATATTTTTTCACTACACAGAATTTAAGGGCTTTACTGAAATTTTTTCAAATTTACATTTTCAGCAGAAGCATTAAATCAATAACTCTCTCAGGGGGATGTTAGTATACTTCCACTTTTGTCAAACTTTTTACCCTTTGACAATGCAGCAACCTGTTTGAGTAGTTCTCTGTTTTTGGCCTGTGGGAGACAAAAACATTTAAAAGATTTAAGATTAACAATATTTGAAATATTAAGACATGCTGAAGACTACTACTTAATTAATGCTTTTTTTTTCACTTACAGAACAAGATTTCATTGAAACACTAACAAGTAAGAGTATACTTAGATTCATCTCTTTAACTCTGGCTATGTAGATGGAAAATTATAGATTGGTTTGTAAATGTCAATACAATTGTTGTCTAAGGATATCATTTTAAAAAAAACAGGCAACTTAAAGTGAATCTGCTTAAAAGAGAGTCAACATTTTATTTTATTATTATTTTTTATAAATATATTTTTACTGACTTCAGAGAGGAAGGGAGAGAAACATCAATGATGAGAGAGAATCATTGATTAGCTGCCTTCTATACACCCCCTTACTGGGGATCGAGCCAGCAACCAGGGCATGTACCCTGACTGGGAATTGAACCTTGACCTCCTAGTTCATAGGTTGATGCTCAACCACTAAGCCACACTGGCCAGGGCAAGAATAAACATTTTAAATAGAAAAAAAAGTTTGGCTCTTAATCATATAAACATGAAGTGAAAAGTTTTATTTTATGATGAATAAGATCAAATGACTCAAGTGATGATCTGGAAGGAGTATTTCCCTACGAAATGTACAAAGCCTTTTATTTTATGCTCACCAATTAACAGAATAAACTGAAGAAGTCCTTTTTGCAAAATGCTGACTTTATTACTTTGCCACAAAGACTCTAAGCTTCATGATATTCAATACTTAAAAAAAATACCCATCAGAACCATTCTTCCTAATCTTATTTTTGTTCTTTTAATTGCCATTTTGTGCTGGCTTTGATATAATTTGAGCAGTTATATCATCATTTTTAGTTTCATTAAAGGGTGAAGTTTTTTTTTCTAAAGATTCAGAATTTCACATTGTCATCGATAGGAACTGAATTTGCATTTCATTCAAATGTTGCATCCACCACTGACGAAGACAATATCCTTGAGCCAATGTGCTGTGTCATATTTTGACTATCTCCCTATGTAATCTCCTGACTATGGAAATGTAAATACAGTGGGGCCCTGACTTACGAGTTTAATTCATTCCATGATGGAGCTCGTAACTCAAATTACTTGTATGTCAAATCATAAAGTGAACGAGTGAGACATGTGATGCTGGGCTGATGTTGTAGCATTCACTGTGACGTTTGCTGTGCCAACTAGCGGTGGGGTATCTGAAGCTGGCTCATAACCCGAATTTTAGCTCGCAACTCAAAAGCAAAAAATCGGCCGAGAGATGGCTCGTATCTCGAAAAACTCGTTAGTCAGGACACTCATAAGTCAAGGCCCCACTGTAATGACTCTCCATATATACAAGTACATTAATGATCATATCCTTTCGGAGCTTTTGAGCCAAAATGGGGAGAGTGCCGACAATAGTTTGAAATCTGAGCACTGACCTAAAATAACAGAATTTTAAAAGATATCCTCTGGTTATATTTCCAAACCTTTTCCCTTCACAAGTCTGAAGAGTTCTTATTATTTAGGTAGACTCCATTTTAACCTCAGTGCTTCATCTTCTACCCTAACTTTAGCCTTTCTATGGCAACATAACACCCTGCCTTCTCTGCATACCATCTTAAAAGCAGTTTCATGAAACAGAAACCTTTGCAGGCTTTGTGCTTTCACTTCCCCACTCTTTTCCAAACTCTCCCTAATTAATACCTATGACCTCCAAAATGCAAATATTCTTAGAGCAATATTATATTTGTAAATCAAAAGTTTTTTTTTCATGTTTGACCCCATAATTAACAGCATTTCTCTGTTCTTGGTTGTTCAATATTTAAGGTGGTAATTAAGAATTTCAATTTCAAATTTAGAAAACCATCAAGAATTTAAAAGGGCCTTGACCGGTTTGGCTCAGTGGATAGAGCATGGGCCTGCGGACTAAAGGGTCCCAAGCTCGATTCCAGTCAAGGGCATGTACCTTAGTTGTGGGCACATCCCCAGTAGGAGGTGTGCAGGAGGCAGCTGATCGATGTTTCTCTCTCATCGATGTTTCTAACTCTCTATCCCTTTCCCTTCCTCTCTGTAAAAAATCGATAGAATATATTTAAAAAAATTTTTTTTAAAGGATTTTTATTTTTCCTTAAAACTAAAGTTGAGAAATTCAGAGGACAAATCATTAAAAATGCCTGACAGTTAGTGATCATGATCAACTGCCTATTACTCAGCTGACCAGTCCTAGTCAAATGTAGATTTTAATTGTTTTCTTCCTTTCTTTTTTGAGGTGACATCTATAATAATAAAAGCTAATATGCCAATTAGACCGGACAACCTTCTGAACAAAGCCGGGGCTGCAAGGGCTGAGACTGCTGCCATGGCGGGCGGGGGCCAAGGCAGAGGCAGCCGCCACGGTGGTGGGGGCCGAGCCCCTTGCACAAATTTCGTGCATCAGGCCTCTAGTTGGTTAATAAAATTATTATATAGGTTCCAGGTGTATAATTACAATTCTATTACAGATCATCTGAAAACTCCATTGTGTGTTCACCACCCAAAGTCAAATCTCCTTCCAACACCATATATTTGACCTCTTTTACCACTTTACTACCTCTTCCCCACGTGCTTCCCTCTGGTAACCATATTGTTATCCGTGTCTATGAGTTGTTGTTTGTCTTGTCTATTCATTTGTTGATTCCAGTTTTGTATCTCATATATGAGTAAAATCATATAGGTCTTGACTTTTTCTGTCTGACATTTATTTCCTTAGCATATTTTCAAGAGTGATCCATGTTGTTGCAAATGGCAGTATTATTTGTTAGATACAGATTTAATTTATAGTTGAAATAGACTCACTGGCCAAAAAAGAAGTATCTTAACAAATTTTAAAATACAAATTTATGAAGAGCATGAAAAAGGATATGTCTGCAAATTTGCTTCAAAGAGATCTCTATCAGATCTGTAAGTTATCCTAATAAAAGCCTAATATGCTAAGTGTCCAGTCGTCTGGTCAGCCATTCAACCAATCAAAGCATAATATGCTAATGATATGCTAAGGCTGCTCAACTGCTCGCTATGATGTGCACTGACCACCAGGGGGAAGATGTTCTAATAGGTAGATTAGCTTGCTGCTGGGGTCTGGCTGATTGGGACTGAGCAAGACAGGCCTGACAGGCTCTGGAGCCCTCCCACAGCCCCTCCCCTGCATCCCTCCCCAGGCCCGATAGTGCACCGGTGGGGTCACTTGGCCTGGCCTGCGCCTTTCACAGTCCAGGACCCCTCAGGGGATGTTGGAGAGCTGGTTTTGGCCTGATCCTGCAGGTCAGGCCGAGGGACCCCACTGGTGCATGAATCTGTGCACTGGGCCTCTAGTCTACACTAATAAAAGAGAAAAATGGTAATTGGCGTACGACGTTACCCTTTTCATTGGCTAATCAGGGCTATATGCAAATTAACTGCCAACTCAGATGGCAGTTAATTGACAACAAAGATGGCGGTTAATTTGCATATGTAGGCACAATGCAGGGAGGCGAAAGGGAAAGCAGGAAGAAGCCCCCTGCCACTGACAGTGATCGGAAACCCAGGGGGGCAGGGGCAGGGGCGGAGCCCGCGCTATCGCGGTGTCCCCCACTGCCACTGCAGGTCCCCGCTGCCCGGGCCGGACGCCTAGGCCAGAGGCGTTAGGCCTGGGCAAGGGGCAAAGCCAGCAATCGGAGGGGTCTGGGGGTCCCCTGCCCAGGCCTGACGCCTGGGCCAGAGGCATCAGGCCTGGGCTGGGGGCAGAACCAGTGATGGGGGGGAAATGAGTTTTTAATTTTCACATTTTAAGTATGAAATACCAGAAGTAAAAAATTCGGTAATGATAGCAATTTTCCCTTTTTAATTCTATAGCAGCTAATTTTCAACCTGTACTTATATATTCAATCTCCTAATCATGACACTAATAAATTCAATTGCCAATAAATTATGTTAAAAAAAATGCCTTTCAGAAAAATAAACAGTACACCAGTTGTTAAATGGAGACAAGCCTCAAACTGTCTATTCTAATATAGGTACAAAAATATATTTTATAATGCAACATTTAAATATAAGCACTCAAAATTTATATGCTAATATAACTTCTTTATTACACACCCTTAAAAATCCATTACATTATTTTAAAGCTCTTAAGCAAGTTAAGTTACAAATGTTTAGAAATGCTGGCCTAACCAAAAGGTTATCTAGAATAGGAAGCACACATATCCTGCTTTGAATCCTGGCTCTGCTACTTATCTGCTATGTAATCCGGAGTCTATTTTTTCACAGGTAAACAGAAACTTCACCCCCCCATAACAGGAGTTGAAAGAACTAAATCCTATTAATAAAAGTCTAATATGTTAAGTGTCTGGTTGACCATTCAACCAATCAAAGTGTAATATGCTAATAATATGCTAAGGCCACTCAACTGCTCGCTATGACGTGCACTGATCACCAGGGGGCAGATAGCCGACTGGTCGGCCAGTCGCTCTGACATGCACTGACCACCAGGAGGAAATGCTCCAACCGGTAGGTTAGCTTGCCGCTGGGGTCCAGCAGATCAGGACTGAGCGAGACGGATCGGACATGCCGTGGAGCCCTCCCACGGTCCCTCCCCGACCCCAATCGTGCACTAGTGGGGTACCTCGGCCTGGCCTGTGCCCTTTTGCAATCCAGGACCCCTCAGGAGATGTTGGAGAGCCGGTTTCAGCCCCATCTCACAGGCCAGGCCGAGGGACACCACTGGTGCATGAATTCAAGCACCGGACCTCTAGTAAATATATAAAACACTTAGCCAAACACAGTAGCTCCTACATAGTAGGCACTCAAATGTTAGTACTCTATCCTCTTTCATCAACTCCTAAATGAAAGGCAGCTACTTTAATTTGTGATTCTTGATATTTTAGGTAATTTAGGGTGTTTGTGGGTGTGTTTTTTTGGTATTTTGTGCAATTTTTTCTTGTTATGCTCAATGCTTTTTCCCCCCAGATTTGAAAGTTTAATAAGTTTTGAGAGCTATTATAGAGTAAGGTAAATTTCCTGCTACAGGGTTCAGTTTCTTATCACAAAAAGATAAGTCAAAGAGTTAACTATATTTACTCACCTACTAGTACATGGTTGCTAAAGGGAATGGGATTAAAAGAGGGTATTTAGCTGTAATAGAATGACTCCAGATATGTGAAAGTGGTCTGATAACAAGAATGAAACAGAAAATCTAAGTAACATGAGATGGTAAGAAAACTATAGAACAGGAGAAAGTACAGTCAAATCAAAGTCAAAAGATATAGGTTTCTATGTCACTTCCAACTAATTATGTGAACACAGTTTCATACCACATAACCAAGTTATCTTAAGGAGCAAAAAATGATAGACTATGTAAACTCACATTGAAAATGTCATACTTCTATATAAATACTAGTCATTATTCTCTCATATGAAAACTTAGCTATCAATCAAGAGGTCGGCTTAACATGCCAATCAGGCTAAAATGACAAAGATAGTAAATATAGTAAATACTGTAAATACACTAAAAAATGAGACAATAAACTGCTCTTTTGAACAGAAGTACTAAGTTTTATCATATTTAAATACCGCTCACAGTTTTTCTGTTACTTCATTCTGGATTAACTCCAGAGTTTTGGTTATACCACATTGAATCAGAACAGAGGTCATCATACAGAAGATTTTGTTCCCAGGTAATCATTCAACATTAATAACTGAATGAGGAAAATAAGAGTAAATAAAAATAAAAATAATTAGTGAACACAGTTCACTAAAAATAAAAGTAAAACTAATACTTGCTGGTGATGATAAACAATAATGCATAAGAAATCTAATATATGGGGAATCTCCCAGGACAGAGGGAAAAGGGGCAGTTACATAAATCACCACGCATTCAAAGAATTACCTGAATGCCTATTATGTGCCAGGTTCCATGCAAGATTTCTCTTCAAAATTCTTTGTAATAGTACAAAGAATAAGTTAAGAGTAGCGTAGACAGAGATAAGAGTAAATAACTTGTACTTCAAATTTCAACAGGTTTTCCTAAATCTAATTCTAATCTTACACAATTTAAACTATTGATGAAGAATACAAAGCCAAAAGATAGACACAGCAAATATTCTTTGGTGTTGCATTGTTTAAAACAAAAAACAAAAAATAGGGCAAAATCCTTACTTCCCAAGCTGCACTCTCCCATCAAGAGTCTAAAGCTGTGTGCTGGCATGTGCTATGCTCTTAAAACTTCTGAAAACCCTGTTACCCAAAGATTAATTCTACAATGAAAGACCATAAACCAATAGGATATGTAATTAATTTAATGTGGTCTAATTTCTAAATTTATGAAACCTAGATGAGAAAAAACTTGGATGCTCTCCATCTCAGTGTGCCAGACATGAGATATTACCTTCTTTGTAACTGTGGTGACTCTTGGCTTCATCATTCAGTTGTTTGCTATATAAAAATCCTACTGAGTATATATGCTTATCAGTATTTTGAGATTGACCTAGTGCCTTACATCACTGCAAACAATGTAAAGTTCCTCCACTTGAGGCCCTGAAAATTAGTTTTCTACACCCATCTCCCTTCCCATTATGTGGGAGGAAATAGGAAGAATAACTGCACAATGTACTAAAGACCTTGTTTTCACATATCCAATATTTAATGTTTTGCTTTACAATGATCACTGTAAAGCCATCCTCCTCTAAAAATTTCATTTGATGTTTAGGCAGAAGTTTTCAAAATTAATATTGAATCCCCTATTGAGTGATTTCTTTTAATGGGAATAGGATTAAGCAATAACTTTTAATGGGTGTAGGATTAAGAACTATTGTGAAATCTAAATCAAAGCTGAAAATGCACCAAATATGCATAAAACGGGAATACCAATACCCACCAAAGGCAATGAATACTATTAATGAAGTTTAGCTTTCCTCTTATAGTGTATATAAATAATGTCACTTACCTGAAGTTGTTCCACAGTTTCTTTGTGAGCTTTTTCCATACTGTTCATCTTTGTTCTCAAGTTTGATTCTTGGTACTGAAAGTCTGCCTTTAGTTCAGTTAACTAATAAAAACAAAAAACACCATATATACGTATATGTGTATGAGATCATTTTAAATATTCTTTACCATAAACTCACAATTCATTATAAAAATGGAAGATGTTAACAATGGCTTCCTGAGTTTTATAACATATCTATAATTTCTGCTTTGTGAAATGATAAATTGTCTACTTTAGTATAATTTTAATGTTAAAATAATATTAAACCATCATTTAAACTTTTGAAAAGTTGCCTTTTTGTTTTTATTAAGGGCTTCAGCCCAGCTAGTGTGGCTCAGGGGTTGAGGGTGGATCCAGCAACCAAAAGGTCACTGATTTGATTCCTGGTCAGGGCACATGCCTGGGTTGTAGGCTGGATCCCCCACCCAGTAGGCAGTGTGCAGGAGGCGGCCAGTCAATGTTGTTTCTCTCTCATGAATATTTCTATTCCTCTTCCTCTAGAAATAGGCAGGCTGGCTCTAGAAATCACTAAATAAAGTGAAATAAATTCAAGAAAATAACTTGGTTGTCTTAGATTTACATTTATAAGAAAAACTGCAAATATGTAACTACTTTAGACTTAAAATTATTACTTTCCTTACATCACTGCTAATCCCCATACCCGTTAGTGTTTTTTAAGAAAAAAGGAACACTAACAAAAGCAGAAAACTCAATGTATGCACTAATATAGAATAATTATGCTAGGAAAAGGAAAAGTAGCTAAAAAAGTCAAAATTCCACAATTCATTACTACTTGGTTTTGGAAACATTATTATAGTAAACTTACCATTTTATTTAACCTTTATCTGGGTTAATACAGATATTCCCATCTTAGTGCAATAGAAATGTCTCTGAGATTTTGAGCATGAAACAAATTTCCATAAAAGCCCACTAATATAAAAAATCCTGCAATAAAAAATGACCCTAACAAATAAGACACTTACAACTATCCTATTTTTCTTATGTCAATCCTAAATTTCCTATACTGAATTTGCTTAAAATAAGGTACAAATGTATTGAAAAAAAATTAGATCCGCTAAACCATCAAGGTATGGGAAAATGTAACATTAAAGTTGTTGAATGCCAGAGGAAAAACTAGCTCAAACTGAAGCACTACTATAGATACTTAGAAACAGGTAATTCACGTACATTTTTATAATCTATATTATAAAAGGACTGTGGCCCTAACGCCATAACAACCAAAGACTGGCGTGGGTGGGTGGGGCTGTGTGATTTCACGCACTGGGCTTCTAGTCAAATTATAATTTTAAAATTAATGTTTGTAATATTTTCCTACTGCATAAGATATCTGAAATAGAATAAACTAGTCTACGACAATAAAACAAGTACAAACGTAGGTTCTACCCTCAAAGATGAGAGTCTCTATTGAGTCTTAGAACAGTAATAGCATTATGAGCACTTACACATGCGAGGAGCTGTGGTAAGTACTTTACACATTCATTTAATAGTAACAACCATCCCATGTGATGGCATTAACACTCTCATTTTTAAAATGAGAAAATTGAGATCCAAAAAGGTGAAAACATTCTGCTCAAGTTCACCCAGAGAGTGTCAGAACTTTTCACTAAATAGGGAACATTTTGATATCCTTTTTGATCAAGTCCCATGAATACTTCCTACAAAATGATTTTAGACATATAATGCTAATCACTGACTAAAACACAGGAAATTACCACAAATTTACTTTCACCAGTTATTTGATCTCAACTGAAATAAATACATGATTGGATTATCACCAACTATATTCAAATGCTTTCTTAAATCTTAAGAATCCACATAATATACCATATATATCTCATTTTCAAATTAATACATTAGATCTATTTTAAATTACAGGCTTACTGAAAACTAATGTTCAGAAATTATAACAATTCTAATTAGCTCTCTACTGACTCTTAGAACAAAAATTCTGAAAGTCTATTTTATCTATCTTCACTAATGGCTTAGGTTCCAATTTGGGCTTTTGTTATGTGTCCTACAAGAATCATGTATAACAAACATTACCAATTATTAAAGAAAGTCTAATAAAATTCACATTTATCAAGCAAGAGTCAAAATGTAAGTTTTACAGGCTTCAGTGAGCCATGTACTTACCTTTTTATCTTTTTCTAAAATGGTCTGGTCTCTCTGCTGTAAGAGACGTTTAAGTGACATCACTTCTTCTTTCAGTTGACTTATAAGGACAAAATTGTCTGTTCCCCCACTATCTGCTGACTGATTTATAGAGCTACTAAAAAGAAAAAAGTAAAACAGAGTTAAATGAAGTAGAAGGAAAATAAGCAAGTGTTCAAATTGCATAAATTAGACAATTCCACAAACATCCTTAAGGCTAATGCAAAAAAATATGTACCTGACAGAAATGGATGCAACTGGCAAATTACCTTACTAATGGCACACATTACATACACCTGCAGAAATATAATTCAGTATTAGCTTTTAGGGGGTCAATACTTCTAGTGTAAAGCAATAGGCAGCCAATTTGTACAGTAACATCAGCAAACTTTTGGCTAATGAACTAAAACAAAGTCACGTTCATAATACTTTACATCTAAAAACATTTTCAAAGCAGGCCAATTTAAAATATCACAATTAGATTTGTGTTTCATTGAAGAATTATTAAGATAAAAAGAATGTTCTCTATTCAGATTTGTTTTCCTTTTTTCAAAACCCAAATTTATTTCCCAAATAGAACAACATAGTTCAGTGCCACTTTCTTATTGCCAAAATTAAGTTAAAATTTTTTAACTGTTATGTTTACTCTTCTGAATGACTCAAAGAAGTCAATGTAGAAGATACATGTTTCTGTTCTTTCACCTAGTAGTAACTGGCAATCAACTATAACTGTTTTCAACTAAGTTGGATTTTCGCTAAAGGAATTCATTTTTACCTATCTCCATTAGATGGCTTAGATTCCAATTTGGGCTTTTTCTTTGGAGTTTCATTCTGAATTGCTGCAGAGGATTTATGGCTGAAACCAAACATTAATAAGAATAATTAGAGGAAAAAGGGCTTTGGCACCAAATGATAAGTTATTTTTCTTCCCCCCAAATATTACCAAACATCATTGATTTTTTTAAAAGACTAAGTAACAAGGTTAATGGGAAATCGCATTTAAAAAATACTTTTCAATATACTTCAGAAAATATGTTAACACCAGAGGCTGGGTGCACAAAATTCGAGTGGGGGGGGGGAGGGGGAACCCTCTCCAATCCAGGACCGCTCGGGGGATGTCCGACTGCCTCTTGAAATCTGGGACCACTGACTCTAACAGCTCGCCTGCCTACCTGATTGCCCCTAAATGCTCCCCTGCTGGCCTGATCACCCCTAACCGCCTCTGCCTCATTCTGCACCCAGGGGCCCAGGAATCCCTCCTCTGGCCAGTTGCAGGCATCTGGGACCCGGGCTTCCTTCCCTCTAGCCGGCCGCAGCTGCAGGGGACTGTGGGTGGGCAGCTTTGCCCGGGGCCGTAGGCGCCCGGGACCACAGGACGGGTGGCTTGTCCCTCTCCTGGGCCGCACATTGGCTGGTCCCCATTCCTCTCTCATGAGCTCATTTGTGCCTGGCTGGTCCCCATTCCTCTCTCACCAGTGTTGAGTGTCTGAGTCATTACGACGTTGACGACCATTTGCCCATTAGCTCTTTATTATATAGGATATTTACCTCTGTTTCCACAGTCCCTGCTCTTGTTCTGGACTCAGATTGCTGATTCTGAAAAATATATAAATGGCATCTAGTAACAACATTTATTTAATACATCTACATTTAATAACATTCTTCCCAATGAATTTACACTATATATGCTTATTATAATCTCTTGTTCAGAGAAAGGCATATTCAATTGAGCAAATGTGTATTGAATAAATCACATTCTAATAAGATGCATTCTAATCAGATGACTGCTAGTCATCTTAAGTTCTTCAAAAAAGGTACAAAGACAGGGACTGAATTTTATTTTAATGAGGACCTCCAAATTCAATTTACTATCATACTAAGGGTGGGAGGATATGACCATGAAACACCACAAAAGGGATTTATAATTATAAACTCTGAGAATCATCATACTTAAGCTGCCCTTACTATTTCAGATAGATTTCTACCTTTAGAGTCAGGCCTTCCTAATAATCCTACATGAAGATTCTTCCTTTGGAGTAATTCAAGTTGCTCAAAACAGTGTATCAAGTTGAACCAGGAAATATCTTTTTTTTTTTAAATATATTTTATTGAGTTTTTACAGAGAGGAAAGGAGACAGAGAGTTAGAAACATCGATGAGAGAGAAACATCGATCAGCCGCCTCCTGCACACTCCCCACTGGGGATGTGCCCGCAACCAAGGTACATGCCCTTGACCGGAATCGAACCTGGGACCCCTCAGTCCGCAAGCCGACGCTCCATCCACTGAGCCAAACCGGTTTCGGCAGGAAATATCTTAATGTCTTTGTTTCCTTCCTACTTTTTCTAAGAACTCTCTCCAAAGTCTCTAGATCTTTCTTTAATCAGTACTCTGAAGAAGTCATCCTGAAATACTGGGAAATTTCATAGTAACAACTGATTTAACTTTTACTTATAATTAGTACTATTCCACTTCCCTTTCATTATGCCATAGTATCAATATAGCCACTTCATAATGCACTATGAAGCCTACAAAGTTCCCCATCCTTGCACATTAGCCAATTCTCCATTAACCCCTAGTTCACTGACTCAACATGTACAGAGCATCTACTACGTATATATTTATGCAATAAAAGAGATGTAGAAGCCCTGGGTTGTGTGGCCTTTTTCAAGGTACTTAAAATTCCTTAGTTCTCTCATCTATAAAATAGATATACTACATCTGAGGATTAATGAGTTATTTGTGTATGTATAAATATATATGTACATATATACATACACACACACGTCTGTGTATAAATTTTTTCTATTGTTTTAGTCTAGAAGTTTTTTTTAAGCAAAAGTAAAAAACAAATCATGTTCTTAAAAATCACTTCTAAGTAAATATCATCTAATCTATATACCTGAGTTTTTCCTTACATGTGGCAATGTATGGCAACCCTAAGAAATTCAGTTGCCATTTTGTTTATTTTAAAAAACTTCATTAGTAGCAGTAGCAAACCATAAAATCTCATGTGAATTAATGGCACTATCCAGATTTCAAAGTGAGAACTATCATATTAATAATGATTAAACTGAAATAGAATTCTCATCCTCACTTTCTGAGGTGGGCCATTTCTGGATCCAGACTGACCAGAATTTCTTCTCTTACCCCCCTTCCATGACTGTATTTCATATGTATGCTCCTCATAATTTTTCTAATCTACTGAACTTAAGATAGGACCCCACAAACTGGTTAGTTGCAGGTCAAAGGTCTATATCCATCAAATACAAAACAGTATTTCCATTTCTAAAGTAATCA
>NW_006293232.1:1263879-1271015 GCF_000327345.1 Myotis davidii | reverse complement strand
CCTTTATTTTTGAAACCTGTGATTTTTAAAAGATTTAAGTTCCGGTCGTAGAATTTGATCTTATAAGCATACTCTGAGTGTGTCCTTTCACATCACACTAAGACCAATTTATCTGTAAAGGGCAGAGGAAAGGGACACTTCGGCTGAGTCTTAGGAGTAGGTCTGCTGGATACCATTTGTCATATTTTTTGTTAAAGCAAGAAACAGAAAAAGGAAAGATTTATGTTCCTTTGCTCCTCGGGGTATTCTGATATAAAGACCACAATATTTCTTCAAAATAGCCAGATTAAAAGTCACCATTCGGTCTAGCATTGTTACATCCAGACAGCACAACACAATAAGGAAAGTGGAAAAAACTGCTCCTGAAGTAAACAACATCATTGCCTCAATAATACCCCATAATCTAATATATACTTGCCCTGATTTAAAATCAAATTTTAATTAGAAACATGTTATATTTCCTATATATCACTAATTGTGTTCCTAACTAATTTATGTTGCCTGTAAATAAAAGTTAGTTTTGCCTATCTAGAACTTTAGACTCATAGAGAAATTTGGGGGGAAAAAACAGTGAACTCTTCTGAAAACCTGTATATGATGTTCCTGTGTTCTCCATTTAAATATGTGTTCGTGTTTCAATATTCTTGATTTTTCCCTGAGTAAAACCACACTTAAACATCTTTATAGTACAGACATTAAGTGTTAAGCTATTACTACTACATAACTCCCCCCCATTTTAAAAATCAAGGAGTTCTTTATATTTGAATAGAGTTCCTATGTATTTTTTAAAAATACAGCAAAGCACCACCAGTTAAAAAAAATTACTTCTCACACTTTGAGAACTTTCAAGATTTCAAATGTTTCTATCATGGTCACTAATGATAGTGTTACAATCCGTTCTCAATAATATTGAATTTACATTTCCTACTCACTGGTTTAATTGTTTTTACTAAAACAAATTAATGATAACAAAGGTAAATATAATTTTTACAAGTAAAGTCATAACAATTATTTAAATAAAAAATTTAAAAAAGAAAGCAAATTGCCCTGGCCACGTGGCTCAGTTAGTTGGAATGTGGTCACATACACCAAGAAGATTTCAGGTTCCACCCTCAATCGGGGCATGTACAAGAGGCAACTGATTGATGTTTCTCTCTCACATGGATGTTTCTGTCTCTTTCTCTCCCTTCCTCCTTCCTTTCTCCCTTTCTTTCTCTCTAAAAATCCTTGGGTGAGAATTAAAAAAATCATCAACTGCAATCATCACTTGTATTTTGACTCCATAAAATTCCCTAAATGTCCTATCTTTATTATAATGGTAAATAGCTAAACACAGTCCATGTGTACAAATTAAATACACTGAATGAAGTGGGGAAACTATAGACACTCAAGAAGTTTACCCTGTACCATGGAAACCAGCACAAAGCTAATATTTGGCATTAAATGCCTGGGAGGATTTTAAAAAACATGATTTCAAAGTACTTACTTGTGATGGCCACTGCTGTGACGATGGTGATGGTGATGATGGTGATGATGATGTTTTGAATGATGCTGGTCTTTCTCCGTAAGAGATGACGATGAAGAATTTGAATGGGAAGATCCCAGGCTCTTCCTTTGTTCTTTTGTCTTCTGTAAAACTCTTTTGTATGATAAAGTACAGAGCCAGCATAATAACTTTCCATCAACCTTTTTAAAGACAAGATTTGTATTAGATTAAGTGTACCTATTAACTGGCCATAGGTGAAATCAAGTAATATAAAGTGCTAAACTTCTAGCTGTATTTACCTCTCCCCCACCCCCTTCTTCTCTCTCGCTTTTACACACACACACACACACAGTGTTGCAAAATGGAAGTAAAATTTAGACTTTTCTGAAACTTGGGAAAATGCTTGTTTGGAGTCATAAAGTTGGTCATAAGGGATGATATCTAGACTTCCGTTAGTTTTGAGATATTGATTACTTTGGAGAGAGAAACTTGTTTTTTTATTACTTTGAAAATTGATGATATACTTCAAAGAAATATTACCAAAACACTAACTTTAATTCTTAAATCAGTGTAATTACTAAAATAAAGTATTTTCCCCTACAGCAAAAACTATTAATTTATATAAAAAAAGAAGAGCTTGAATAACATATACAGCGATTCTCATTATTTGTAGATTTCACATTTTTATTTATTTATTTTTTTATTGTTTTTTTACAGAGAGGAAGGGAGAGGGATAGAGAGTTAGAAACATCGATGAGCGACAAACATCAATCAGCTGCCTCCTGCACAACCCCTACTGGGGATGTGCCCGCAACCAAGGTACATGCCCCTGACCTGAATCGAACCCAGGACCCTCTGGTCTGCAGGCCGACGCTCTATCCACTGAGCCAAACTGGTCAGGGCCAGATTTCACATTTTTTAAATTCATCACCTACTTGCTGAAATTTAGACATAACCCTAAAGTCAACTTGCAGCACTTTCGTGATCATCCATGCACATGCACAGAGCAGCAATTTGTGTAGCTGGATGGCAACAGGCCAAGCAAGGTGAGGATCTGTTGCCTTCTTTTAGCTCTCATACTGTAAACAAGTGTCCTTCTCATGGTCTAGCATTGCCATGTTTTTTGGGTTTTTTTTTTTGCATTTTGGGCTTTTTATTAGTAATTTCACTGATTAAAATGGTTCCAAGGTGTAGTGATGTGATGTGTTCCTAAAAACAAGGCTGTGAAATACCTTACGCAGAAAATACATGTTAGATAAGCTTCATTCAGGCAGTTTTAATGCTGTTTGCTGTGAGCTCAATTTAATCAATCAACAATATATATTAAGGTGTCTTTAAACAGAAATATACACAAAGCAAAACAAGATTATGTGCTGATCGCCACGTTGTGACTAGAGGCAGGAACCTATTCCTATAATTAGGAGCAATGGTTCGGAATTCACTAACTCAAAGTTTGCAGCAACTTTATAGACTACTAGAGGTCTGGTGCATGGATTTGTGCACCAGTGGGGTCCCAGGCCTGGCCTGTACCCTCTCGCAATCGGGACCCCTCAGGGGATGTCAGATAGCCGGTTTCGGCCAGATCGCAGTAGGCCAGGCCAAGGGACCCCACCGGTACACAGATCCATGCACAGGAACTCTAGTATGCATATAAAATCTTTGGTTAATCTCTTCCCGCCCTCCCCCTCCCCCCTCCCTCCTCCCACCTGAGATTCATCAGTCTGTTCTGTTTCCATGCCTGTGCATTGAGCGTCTGCTCCCTGGTGGTCATTGTGCATGATAGCTACCAGCCAGTCGCTTAGGCTTTTATGTATATAGATAACTACTACAAGTAACAAGAATCACTTGTAGATGTCAAGGGGAGGAAAAGAGACTTCTTTCCAAAATTATTAAGACTAAAACTATAAAAATAAATTAAGTTTCTAGCTTCTATTTGTTCACCCAAAAAGTGCTGGAGGAACATTTCTTATAAGTAGGGTACATATATTGCTGTGGGAGCAGCTAGGGGAGCTCCTCAGTTAGTCACTTTCCAAGTCAACTGAAACTGACAGACAACAGGAGGCCTGTGAGAATGCGGATCAGAAGAATGCCACATGCACACACACTTTATGTCACTATAGGTAGAGAAAAACAATGATTTAAAATGTGAGCCCCAAATCAAAGGCACAAGACTAACTTTGAATTACACATGTTAATGTGCCATCAGGTAGTTTTTCATACTAGTAACTTCAAATAAGTAGCTGTAAGGATGTAAAAGCAGTAATTCTCTGAAACCAATTGTTAGATAACCAAGTAGTACAGAATAGTCATCACAGACTAGTTTTTAAAGTACAGTAATTTCAATTGATCAATATCCATCTACATATGATGCAAAGAGAAGATGCACTGTTCCCACACTTTCATCTAACTACCTGCTTTCAGGGACCCAAAGAATACATCAAGTCTCACTAGTGCATTAGTTATAATGACTCCATTTGTTTGGTATTTTATGTAATTTCCAGAATATGTCATAACATAAATAAAACATACCTTCTTTCTTCCTTCCTCCTTCCGATCAAAAGCACATTGTTGTTTGCACTGTTCACAGGTCTGAGGTGGTCCATATTTTTTTTCTGAATTTGTGCAACGCTGACATTTCGTACCAATAAATGCTGCAATTATGTTACAGTACTGGCAAGGCTTAGGCTGAAAAACAGATATATATTTTTCTTAACTGAGACATTTAAAAATGTTAAAAATCTGTTGCACGAAATATACCCAATGTACAATTTCTGGAATTAAGAAAAATAGGTAAACAATTTTTTCTGTTAAATATAGCAAGTCCTCAGTTAACATCAATGATGTGACTTTAAGTGAAATAATGTATATGAAAACCATATGGTAAAATGTCATATTCAATGACATTCATAATGTTTATGATGTTTCCGTTAATTTAATAAAATTTATTTCTAGTTATGAACTTTTTGTTACTCTATTGAATAGTTAAAAAAGATCATGAGAAACATTTATGATTTGCAATGTATGTTATATAATACACTAACTACGGGTAAAAGGTCTTAAAGAATGAAAATAGAAGTACACACTGATAGAAAATTTTCATGTATCCAGTATTTAGGGAATAAACTTCTACTAATTTAATATCTTGGTTAGGTTAATCACTATACCATTTATTCAAAAAACATTTATACAGGTACAGAAGATGCAAGGAATGTACACTATAAGTGAGTTTTCAACTTTAAAAATTGGCATATGCATACCTTGATTTTCTTTTGATATTCAAAAAACAATTAAGGATTTTGTAGAACCTTAAGGCCTACACTTTGACTAATCAAGTCTGTAATAGACCAATAATGGCTATAATATACATGATAAAAAAAAATTTGTACTAGAATAATGTCATTACTTTTGTGAGTAAATGCCTGAATTGTGCTGCTATATAAAAATTGTTGAGGGTTCTGAAGGGAAAAAACTATGATTATGCCAACTTTATCGGTAAGTAGGTTCTCCATAACCAGTTTATTATATTTGAATCTTTAATGAATAACTTTCACCCTGTATTTTCATATTCCCCACAGACTGTCTACAGAAAATTTATTTCCTGAAATATTTTGACGTATTGAAATATTTAAGAACTACATATATATTTTAAAAGGTCCATCTGTGTAAAACATTAATTGACCAGTGACAGTAACATGAAATAAAAACATATGACATACTTACCGTGCCAAATTGCTTCACATTTTGAGCACACTTCTTACAAATTGTATTAGTTTTGCTGAAAAGGAAATTGTAGGTGATCAAATTTATGTAGCTTTCAGAGATAACTGGCATGATACTGATTTAAAACAGATAAAGAATACAACTTGCTTTAGTACTTAAAACTCACTCAAATAAAAACTAACAATTTTAAAAATATACAAACATAAGAATCTTTTTAGGGTTATCTATTATTCAAATTTATTCCTCTTCCATTACCTGAAGACAGTGATAGGTGTGCTGCAAGAATCTTTAAAACATGCAATATCTGACTACTTAGCCAGATTGCCAAATAATAACAGCCAACACAACTGTCCAGTGGTAAATGAAATAAAAAATTTTTTTTTGTCAGGTAGGCAAAAATATCTTTTTTGGTGTGCCGTAGAATTTTAATAATTAGTTTACATGTGCCATGAGATGAAAAAGGTTGAAAATCAATGACTTAAGATAAACGTTTTATATACATTTTCATTGTGCTTTTTTGGAAAATAAAAGAAAGAGTCTTAATGTTTGGTATCTTGTTGCAAAACCAACACATGACATTATTTATGCAGAGCATCATAAGTCAGTGCCCACCTAACTGTCCACTGGCCTTCTCCACTAGATCATTCCACACCAATTTATGAAGAAATTACTGTTCTTCTCTTAGGTTACTCTCTTATGTGTACTCTAATTTTCTAACAAGAACCATCCTATTAAAAAGTCCTAGATTTCACTCTTGGAAGATAGCTCGTAACACTATAGACCTTCCCTCGGGTCCATGTCAGCACTAATACTGTGCCATATTTTTAGCTTAAGAGTACATGCTTATATTTGAATTTTTTTTAGCAAGTCTATACATGTTCCATACAATAATTTATTTCCTCATGTTCAAACGGAAGTCTAGATAAACAATAACCATTAATTTTTTGTCAACATTCTCTCTTCCGTAACATTTAAGAAGCTAAACCATTTTTTAAAAAACACCTTAAATGTGGAGTTACAACCCCCAAGTATTTCTTACAGACAGTATCTTTATCAAAAAGTGTTGTTATACAAACCTCTCTTGTTGAAACTCTGATCTGCAGTAAGTACATTTTACAATAGGATGAGCAATCCGACATTCCTGTAGTAAGACAGTGAATTGATCAGTTCCGACCTCAAAGTCCCAAGTTTCACTTTTCTGGTTTAAAATTATCATCTAACCGAGGCAATGTCTAAAACATTCATAAGATTTGTTTCCCCAACGTAGACACTGGGGCGACTCATCATGCAAGTGGTGTAATTCCTTAGGGAAGGCATGGGTGTCTTTGTCTTTATTAGATGGGGGTGGGGGGGGGTAATGCTACTGATAAATTAAGAAAGCTGTCAGGGCCGACTTCAAGCACCGCTTAAATGCGAAACTACTCATTATTGTGCACCGTTGCTCACAGACAGCACCCCGGCTTTAAGGGGCTGGGAGGAGCTCCAAATCATAGAGCATTCTGTTCCCAAGCTAGTCGCTTCGCTTTCCTGGACAGGGAAGGCGGATCCATCAGCTTTGCTGCTTCAGGTTCCTAGCAAGAAAGTGCAAAAACCGCCCCCTGCCTCCCGGTGGAAGGAGAGGACAAACCAGGCAAAGGAGGGGAAGAAGAAAAAAAGCCAAAAACCAAAACCGAGATGAAAACATCTCCAGCCAGGGTCTCTGCGGCACAGACAGGTGGCTGTCTCTCTCCGTCAGCCCTACCCCCGGGACCCCGGAATGTGGCCGGGACCCGGACCCCTCCCGGGCCGCCCGGGCGCGGGCGGGATTGCCTTCCTCTCGGGGGGCCTTTGGCAGCTGGCGCCCAGGTCATGCACTAAACGGGTCCCCGGGCGAGGGTTCCAGGGCTCCAGAACCCCGAGGCGCCGGCACCGAGAGCGGGGCTGCAGTTCG
>NW_006293232.1:1256874-1263849 GCF_000327345.1 Myotis davidii | reverse complement strand
TAGGGCCCAGGAGACCCCACCCGCCCGCCGTCCAGCGCCCACGGACCTTGCAGAGCTGCTGGCCCTGGGAGAGCTCCTCGAAGGGATAGCGCTGGGTACACTTGGTGCAGGCGTACAGGGCCGAGGCCGCCATCCTGCTCCTCGGTCTCCTCCACTGCCGCCCGCTCCGAGGCGGGGCCCTACGGGGAAGTCGGTCGGGCACTGCCGCCGCCCGGGCCGCGGGCTCCTCCTCCGCCCCCTCCCCCTACCTTAAGCCCACCAGGGCCTTGCCCGGGGAAGCCCGAGCCCTGCGGACCCCGCCGTCTCCCTCCGCCTCCACTTCCCCCCCAGCCCACCCAGTGACGCCGTCCCAGCCGCTCCCGCTCAGGCCCCGCTGGCGGCGGAGGGAGACGAAGCGGGTTGCTGGCTGCAGTTTAGCTGCGCGGCAGAGGATCCGCTTCCTTCTTGGCCCCCCTTCCCCATCCCTGATTAGCTGGCGGAACTTCTGCGTCACTCGGCCGCTCCTCCCAACCCCTAACCCCGGCGACGCAGGGAGCTCCCACAAAGGGAGGAAGTCGCCGGCCAATCAGCGCCCGGCGCTCTGGGCGCGGGAAAGTCGCTTTAAACTCGCCCCGCCCCCAGGCCAGGGCCGCGGCGACTTCCAGCAGCCAGTCTGTTTGGGGAGAGCTTCCGGATCCAATTGGGCAAGGGTTCGCAAAGGGTTACGCTCGGCCTCCACGCCCCTTCCCTGGGCTTGTATTGGACCAGATCGTCAAGCCCCTCCTCTTTCTATCTGCTATTGGCCAGAAGGTGAGTACTTCACCTGGACTGACGTCCCGGAGTCAAGCGAACGCCCTCCTTGGCCTTTAGTCCCAGAGAACCGGTGCAGTGTGTGAACTTCGCATTCGCTTTCATTGCTAACGGTCATTCGGGTCAAGTGCCTCAGGAGACAAAACACGACCCCTCGCCCACGTCTCCTCCGGGAGACGGCTCGCCCTCAGAGCTGTCTAGCAGCCGCCGCCTTAGCTCCGTGGCGTTCTCGGCTGCGCGCTACCTTGTGACGTCACCGGGAGACAAGGCGGATTCGCTCCGACTCCCGGAAGACGCCTGCCTTTTTGATTGGCTGTTCCGGACGCCCGTTAGTGCGTGTAGCCCGTTCCGTGTGCGCGCTCAGCGTGGGCATCCCTGTGGGGGGGTGTGCGGTAGGGGTTTCCAGACCCGGCGCCAGCACCCTAGCGGCCCCTTCCATCTGGGGCTCGGCTTAGGGTCGCCCTCGGCGGGCGGCTCCCGGATTTGGAAGGACGGCAGAAGAACCAGCCCGCTCCGGGGCTGCGGGGTCCGCTGGGCAGACGGGAAGATGGCGGCAGCGTCGGTCTCGACGACTTCTGGGTCTCAGTTCTCGGTAAGAAGCGGGTGCCCCGCGCCTGGCCCCCAGATCGGTCGTGGCGCCTCTGCTTCTGTCATCCTTCAGAGCGCCCTCGGCCCCGCGTCTCCCCGCCTCCCGGGGGACGGCGGAGAGCGCCCGAAGCCCCGTGCTGCCCCCCCTCCGTCCCCTGCTCCTCTGCGAGGCTGCACCCCCCCGTGGAAACAGGCCCGGCCCGTCTCTATCTCCCACGCCCCCTTACCTTTAGCCTAGCAGCCCCGGGGCACAGCCAGGACCCGCTACGATGACTGTGCCCACACCCTGAGTTGCGAAAACATTGCTGAGTGGGTCACGTGGGTGTAACGGCCCCTCTAGGAATCTTGCCCGAACCTGGTAGGCGCCCTGGCCGGGGGCTTCATGGCTGCAGTGGAATGGACGGCAGCCTGGAGTGCACGCCAGCCCTGGTTGAAGCTGACTCCTTTGACCGCAGGGCCCCGCTCCCGTCCTCCCGGTAGCTTCGTGCTTATCCTGCCCGGAGCTCGCGCTTCCTACCTCCCACCTGGTTACTGACTTCAGCGTGTAAATGCCCTTTTGCAGAAGCCACACGGGGGGCTAGCTGGATGTTCATTATTGTTTTTGCCTTCGCGAGGGCCACCAGCCAGTTAGGTCCCTCATATTTGCTTAATGGAGCGTCGAACATGCATTTTGGAAACCGCCGCTTTGGGACTACTGGAAATAAGCAGTAAATGGGAGGAGGCCCGAGTTAGCGCCATTATCTCCTAATTAGCAAATGCCCAGTGCCTCGCATACCTTCAGAGGCTAACCTTGTGGTTCTCAACTCTGGCTGCACATTAGAATCACCTGGGAATCTTTTTAAAATCCTGGTTTCTGGGCCTCATCCTCCGGCAATTCTGTTTCTTTGTTATGGGGTGGAGCCACAACATTAGTAACAAACAGAATTTCCGGAGGTTGAGGCCCAGAAATCAGGATGTTAAAAAGATTCCCAGGTGATTCTAATGTGCAGCCAAGGTTGAAAACCACTGCTTTAGGCGCTGTGATTACACAAGTAGGATAGAGTCCATATTCTGAAGCAGCAAAGCACTGAACAGGAACCACAGGCAATGAGATTTATTGCACTGTGGAGGTTGATCAATGCTACCTTGGAATAACCGAAGGAACAGTGATTAGCTGTGCTTAGGTTAAATTCCTGGCAGGGAAGATGGAGCCAGCTGGATGATGGATGATGAAGGGATTCTAAGTGCTTGTCACAAGAAGAGAGCAGAGAGAAAAAGGGACCACAGGCATTTGAGGTTTGTGCCAAGAGAGTAGGTACTTTGAGTAAACTTGAAATAATTTGGGATGAGCAGTAGTAGTGTAGGAGTAGAGTCGTATTTAGATGAATTATAAAAGTAGGTTAAAAAAAGGACTGGAAGAAGACAGGAGAATATCAGGGTAAAAAGGAAGGAAGAAGACAGGAGAATATCAGGGTAAAGTTATCTCATAGAAGCAGGTGGGGGAAAGTGTACAGGGAATGTTAAAAGAGAGCAGTCACCTTGATAAAGACTTTTCCTTAGTTTCAGTTTTCGGTGACTATTGTTAGGGCCTGTGTTAATGAGAACAGAAATAACCTTCAGGGTTTCAGCTGAATGAGGGGAACAGGTTTGCAGACGTCAGGGCTGATTATGGAGAAAAAATGACTGAAGCAATTGGAATTCAACCAGGAATTAGGTCAGTAGAAAGGAAGGTAAAAGAAGAAACATTTGACTGTTAGGAAGAAGTGTCACTAAGTATAGATGGATGAGATTATATAAGAATAGAGGTTCATTAAACTTAATTGGGATAAGAGGCTTTTCGCTGCTCTCAAAAACACCTGTACTGGGAAACTAAGCAAGGAATGCTGTTATACAGGCATACCTTGGAGATAGCTTGGGTTTGGTTACAAACCATCACAATAAAACAAGCAGTAATCTTTTTGCCGGGGGAGGGTCTTACTTTCCATTTGTAAAAAATACCTCGCTGTGTAGTGCAACAAAGCAAAGCACAAATCATGAGGTATGCCTGTACATGTTGAATTGAACTGCACACTGCCAAGACTGTCCAGCTAGCAGTGGTACTGCAATGTGGTCTTTAAGGTAACCTGGTCAGAAACCTTATAGAATGTTTAATAGGAAAGCATATATATTTTATATACCAAGTTCAGCTTTAAGTGGATTCTAAATATCAAGAATACATTAAGGTTTAACTATCTACCACCCTTTACAAATCAAGACATGACCAACCTTCCTAATCACATTGAACCTGCTACATCAAAATGTCTAATTTGGAAATCACTATTTCTCAAAACAAAATGACAATTTAACAGAAGAAATGGCACAGCTTAGATACTTTAACTGTCATGTCAGTAATAAGGCTTGCATTTCCAACAGAATTTAAAAAACATTTTAGCTTAGCAAACATATGACCATAAAATATGACAACACAAAATGACCTTTTAAAACTACCACATGGAATCAGAAGGCTACTCACTCTGATTTCAGGGTTATGAACATTAACAATTCACTTAACATTGATAAACCCAGCACAGAGTCAGCTATAGTAAATAGAGGTGCTTTGACCAGGCAAGGATTTTTAACAAGTAGATGAACAAATAACACAGTCTAGGAAGCAGCTACCATGTAAATCTCAAAGGTAACATGGACTTACTTGATACATTTGAATTGTTCTTTTAAGTATGGTAGCCTTTTACTTTAACACTTAGAAGCTCTTGTTACTAACATTTATTGAATGGCAGTTTTGGAGCCTATCCCAACTCACTAGTGGAGAGCAGCTGGAAAACAAAAATGATAATACAGGCAGCATAGTCTTGTCCTTTTTATTTTCCTAGTAACCATAGTCAACACTTAGGACACTTTGGACTTAATTTATAAGCTAATCTAATCAATTTCCTGGCCAGGCCTTTTACCCAAAAATGTTTTATGAATATATCATAGATTTTATAACAATAAATATATAAAAAGTTTATTTTTGAAAATAAAATGAATACTTGCATGCCCCCTTTTGCATTTTCCTGCTTCTTTCACACACACTATCATACATCTTGAGATTATAATAATATATAATAGTACTAATTGGTAGTCATATTTTAAATACTTTTCATAACATTTAATCCTCAATGGCCTTAAAAGATTGGCATTAGTATTTCCATTTTCTAATGAGCAATGAGGCACAGAAAGGTTGTTGAGGAAAGAATGTCCAGCCTATAGAAAAGGTTTTTTAAAAGAGTTTGAGACAAAATTTTGAGAACATGCCTGGAAGTAAAATCTCAATGGATTGAGAAAATGCTCCAAAGAATGGCAGTTTTGCAGCCTATCCCATACATCAGAATCAAAGGAAAAGATGTAAGGAAGATTACATGAAATCCATTACTGGTATGGTGGATCAAGGAGGTAGGAGAAGGCAAAGTAGGGAAATCTCTAGAATGGGATGAAAAGTAAAATGGAGAAGCCTGTTTTTACATTAGTGGGTACAGGATAGTTAATTAACATTTGCAGCATAGAGAGATGGTATGAGAGGATCAAGATAGCAATGAGGGGTTTGTGGTCTTGTGCTCTGGTACCTTTAAGGGGCTAGAAAATTACTCTGGTATATTATCCTAGATGCATAAGGACAATGGACAGAGCTCATTTAAGGTAATGATTGATCTTTGCTACGGAAGGAGGCTGTAGGCTTGAGATGGAACTATACACCATGGCCTACGCTAGGAATCTATGGACCATCCTCTGTGATTACTCTTGAGCTTGTCAGCCTCCCCATGTAGCCCCTGGTAGCTTGTGAGATGTTAACATCTGTTATTTCTTTCCATTATCCTAATGTGCAGGCTAGGAAATGTAGCTCATCATTGACTAGAAGTTGTCTTGTAAATATCTTTGTCTTGTTCCTGAATTTAAAAGGAATGTTTAAAATTTTGCACCATTAAATATGTTGTCATGTGGGTTTTTTGGGGAGTAATTTTTCTTATGAGAAAATAGTTATTTAATAATGGCTAGACAATTGAATTTTATTGAGGTGTATTGCATTAAAAGATGTTCTCAAGTTCACCTGGTCTTATCTGGAATAATCCCACCTTGATCATATTGTTTTATCTTTTCTACAGAGTTGAGTATGGTTTACTAAATGGTATTTAAACTTTTATGTACCTGATTTTTTTTCCAGCCATATTGAACATTCTGTTTAAAAAGAAGGCAAGCAGTATACATTTTAAATTATACTTTAACATGGTGTTGAGAGATGTTAAGTAAATATTTGAATCATAAGTGTTCTTAAGTATAATATTTGCCCTAATAACTAAAGCTACCAGCAAAGAAAGTGGTTAGGTTAAACATTTTGTCTTTAATTCTGGAAATTTTTCCTAGAATTGTATCATTGTAGTTGGAAAAATATTTATTGAATGCTTGGGGTTATGGAAGTAGTACTGCATTAGGAGGTGGTCTTGGGCTTCTTAGTAGTTATGAGACCTTAAACAAATGGGTTAAATTTCCTTAGCCTCTTTTTTTTTTAACCTACAAAATGGGGACAATAATATTTGCTATGCTTCACAAAGTTCTTGTGATAATTAAAGGAGAATATGAATGTGCTTAAAAACAACAACAATGTGCTAACAAATCTAGGATACTAGGTTCAGTGTTCTGAGAATAAGTCCAAGTATCTATATATATCAAGAGCCAGGGGCTGTCACATTCGAAACAACCAAAGGGATGACCGAACAGGCTGCATGGGGTGACCAGGCCAGCAGGTGGGTTAGTGAGGGACGACCAAATGACCGAGCAGCAGGCCGGCAGGGTGGCCAGTGACAGCAGGGGGTTCAGTGAGGGCTGACCAAACGACTGAACAGCAGGCTGTGCGGGGTGACCAGGCCGGCAGTGGCCATCAGAGGAGGGCAGTTGGGGGCGAGATCAGGCCGGCAGGGGAGGGCAGTTGCGGGCAACCAGGCCAACAGGGGAGGGCAGTTGGGGGTGAGATCAGGCAGGCAGAGGCAGTTGGGGACGAGATCAGCCTGGCAGGAGAGGGCAGTTAGGACAGGTCAGCAGGCAGAGGCTGTTAGGGGTGATCGGGGGATCAGTTAGGGTCAATCAGGCAGGCAGGCAGGTGAGCACTTAGGAGCCAGCAGTCCTGGATTGTGAGAAGGACTGCTTAGTGAGGGACGACCAAATGACCGAGCAGCAGGCCGGCAGGGTGGCCAGTGAGGGGCGACCAGGCCAGCAGGGGTACAGTTGGGGGCAATCAGGCTGGCAGAGGTGGCCGTGAGGGGCAACCAAGCCGGCGGGGGAGGAATTGGGGGCGGCCAGGCCAGTAGAGGGGGCAGTGAGGGGCGAACAGGCTGGCAGGGGAGGCAGTTGGGGGCAACCACGCCGGCAGGGGAGGAAGTAAGGGGCAACCAGGCTGTTAAACGCACGCCGGCTTAATGTGATGGGGCAGAGAGGAGAGCGTTCTACAGACACCCCCGTGCGCACAGAGCAAACCGTGCTCCGTTCTGACTTCCTTCGGTTATGTCAGGAGTCCTCACACCACACAACTTGGGTGTTTTTTTTAAAAGCCTCCGCAGGCGCGGGCTCCAGCTTCACTGCAAACAGCGT
>NW_006293232.1:1252904-1256775 GCF_000327345.1 Myotis davidii | reverse complement strand
AGACATCCCCTGAGGGGTCCCGGATTGGAGAGATTGCAGTCCGGGCTGAGGGGACACTCCTGCCCCCGCCGCCCTTCCCCCTGCATGAATTTTGTGCACTGGGCCTCTAGACTATATTATAAAAAGCCAGTGTTCGTAATGACCAAAAGTCTGGTCACCAGGAGGTGCATTGATGCGCCCCCCCCCCACCCCCACCCCAGTGCTGTGGGTCTGGGTCTCGCGTGATTTCACCTGTCTTTCATAAAATGGAGATGTTTTTTCGGAGTGTAAATTGTTAGCTGCAATGGGAATTTGTGGTTTATGGGTGGTTATTTTTAGTATGTATGTGGAGGGAGTGAGCATAAACATTCTGCTTGAAGGATCTTTTGCCCTTCCATAGTTTTCAGGTGCCCATGATTGTATGGCATATGGCATTGAAAACAAGAAGAATAATTCACTTGAAATCTACCATCCTAGGTCACTGCTATCTTAGAAAGGCCTGTTTACAAGTTTGGCTCTTGGTTGACACCTATGAACTGAATAGTAAACAATTTCCTACACTGATAGAAAACTTCAGCCTAAATGATGAGTGCCTCACTGTGCCTGAATTGTTTGTACAAACAGTTTGGTTTATGTGGAACACCTAGGTTTTTTTTTTATTTTTTTATGGAAGTCAGGAATGTGACCAGCCCCCAATAAAAACATGGCACTCAGTGTAACGTGAGCTTTCTTGGTAGACAACACTTCACCTAAGTTGTTACTAGTTGGTTGAGGAATTAAGCACATTCTGTAGAGAAAATTTGAAAGCTTGCACCTGATTTTCTAAGGTCTTCACCCCATGTATCTTTTCCCTTTGCTGACTTTACTCTGTATCCTTTTGCTATAATAACCTCAACCATGAGTATAACTATCTGCTGAATCCTGTTAATCCTTCTAGCAAGTTAATTGAACCTGGGGCTGGTCTTGGGAACCCATAACACTCATGCTGACAATAGTTGGAACCTTCTCCAAATTAAACTTCCCTAGATAACTAGGTAAGAACCAATCTTGTAAGCGGACATTTCTAAGGATAGCAGTTGCAAAGTTTGCTATTACCTCTACTTCTTAGGACATTTGTGCTATTTGTTTTTTGATATAAATGAAATCAAAAGCTTTTATTGTCTTTCAATGGGTTATAGTAACTTTATTGAATAGAATCATTCAGTTTCATAAACAGGTGTTTTTTTCCCCCTGTTTTGCAGGGGAATTGTGTAACTAATTTATTAACATTTATTCAGCAGATATATCGAATGTCTTTAGTAGAACTTAAACTCTATTGATGATGACTGCTTTTACTACATCAGTTCTTTGCCAACTGGGTGCCCTACAATTCAATTCACTTCTGGAACTAACTTCCTGGATATAGTGCAGACACTATAGGGATTAGGTGCTACAAAATTGCTCCCACTTCAGTTGTCAGCTCTAAGTCCCAGATGTTCCCAGTGCAAACTGCCCAGCCAACTGCAAATTAAGGAGTTACATTTAATAATTCTCCAGAATGACTCTCAGAACTCAGGAAAGCACTAAATGTATACTTACCGCTTTTTAGTAAAAGATAGTACTGAGAAACAGGCAAATGACAGAGACACCTAGGGCAAGATGTAAAGAGGATTTCATGACCAATATGGACGCTCCTGGAAATTAACTGCAAGAGTTTTTTGGAGGTTTCATTATGGAGGCATGATTGATGAAATCATTGGCCATTGGTGACTGAACTCAATGTCCAGTTCCTCTCTCTTCTGAGGTCTGGGTGTGGGGCTAAAATGTCTAACTCTTTAATCACCTAGTTGGTTTTTCAGGCTACCAGCTCTCATCCTAAAGTTACCTAGGGTGCCCCACTGTTAGCATAACAAAGACACTGCTATCACTTAAGAAATTTTAAGTTTTTGAATGTCAGGAGCCAGGGACAGACACCAAGTATATTTTTTATTCCACAGGGCATCTACACTAATAAAAGAGAAACATGCAAATTGGTGTCACTCCGCTAAGCCCACCAGCCAATCAGATGAGTATGCAAATGAACCCAACAAAGATGGCAGTTAATTTGCATACAGAGGCGCAGAGCGAAGACTGAAGACAATGTAGAAGGAAGCCAAGCGCTGCAGAAGGGAGCGAAGCTACAGAGAAGCGAGTGGGATGGCGGGAGGGAAGCCTGCCTCGGTGGGTTTCACTCCCTTCTCTGCTTTGCTTTGGCCACAGGAAGCCCTGTTCTTGCAGGAATCTTCCTTCAACGGGCCTCTAGTATAGATAATATATGTATGTCAGGTAGGATGATTTTTTTTTCAGAGTAAGGAGATTGAGTGACAGAAGGGTACTTACTACTTTAGATAGGGCAGTCAGGGAAAGTTGCACTGACAGACTTTGGGCAGATTACTCCATGGTGTGAGGAAGGGAGCTTTCCAGGGAGAGTAAACTTAGCAAATGAAAATGGAGGGTACTGCATATTTCAGAAATCCAAGTTAGTATGGCTGGGAAATGGTGCTGGTGGTAAGGAGAGAGTGGTGGGGAATGAGGTCAGGGTTAGCCTGGGTCAGATTATGTGGGGCCTTCTAAACCATAAGATTTTTGCGGGTTTTTTCAGTGATGGAAAGCCATTGGAGGGTTTGGATTAGTAATATTATTTGAATTAATTTACTTTTTAAAAAGAATCATAGGACTATTTGGAGAGGAGACTAAGGCTGCGGTCACCAACCGGTGACCCACAGACCACTGGTGGTCCATGAGGTCCGAAAGGTTGGCGATCGCTGGACTAAGGGGACATGGACAAGAATGGTTAAGAGGCTATTCTGTTAGTCCAGACGAAAGATCACAGTAGTGTCAACCATAGTATTAGTAGTAGAATTGATGAGAAGTTGGAGGAGTTTATTGATATATTTTGACAGCTCCAACAAAGATTAGATGTGCGATATATGAGAAATGACTCCATCCAAGGATTTTTGGCCTGAGCAGTTGGGTATATATGGTGGTGCCACTTATTGTGCTATGCTGAGAGAGGAGCAAGTTTTGGGATAAGATTCAAGAATTTGATTATAGACATGTTAACTTGGGAAGCCCATATTGACATCCCAGTAGCGATGAGTGGGAAGGTTGGTTTGAATATAGAGTTTAAGAGGGAGAACTCTGTATTCTGTGTTTAAACTTGAAAGTTTTTAGCAAAGAGAGGCTTTTCAAAGCCCTGAGAGTAGGTGAGATCATCAGAGGAATCCATGTAGGTGAAGATAAGAAGAGGTGGGAATACTAAGCTTTGGGGAATGCCAGCATTTACAGAAAAAAAAGAGCCAAGGAGATTCTGACTGAGGAGCCTGTGTTAGGAGGAAAACCAAAGAGTGTGGTGTTCCATCACTAAAAACAGTAAAGTGGTCTATCACATGCTTCTGGGAGGTCACTGAATTCAGCAGTGTAAACGTCATTGGTGAACTTGAGAGCTGCTACTCCGAATTGATGAAGACTGGGAGAGGTGATTAAGAGGTGACAGCAATTGTAGATATTGTGAGGGACTTTTTTTTTATTAAAGCTGAGAAATGAAGCAGAAGCTGGGAGTCCTAAAGTTCAGAAAAATTTGTAATCCCCCCCCTCCCCACCCAGCCCCCACAAGTTTTGTCCTTAATAGCAATGTGAAAGATCTGGTAGGGAGGGAGAATTAGATGGCATCAGAAGGGAGGAGAGGGGTTTTATAGGAGCCAAGACTTTCAGTAGGTTAGTTACACAAATCTCACTCCTTGTTTCAGGAGAGGGGGGCAGAGTAAGAGCAGTGTAGGTAGATTGGCCAGTTCTCTTGAGAACTAGTTCTTTGTTCAGTTAATCACATAGAATGTGATTGCCCTGATTCTGCAGGGAGTGAGGTTGTGGTGGG
>NW_006293232.1:1248024-1252870 GCF_000327345.1 Myotis davidii | reverse complement strand
GGAAAGGTAGTAGGTAAGTCAACTTTTTTGAACCTCCTTTTCTTTTTTCTTTTTTTGTAAAATAGGATTATACTAGATTAGAGCCAGTGCATGAAATTCGTGCACAGGTAGGATCCCTAGCAGCTGCTCCCTGGTGGTCAGCACACATCATAGTGAGCGATTGAACTCCTGGTCTGTCAAACTCCCGAGGGGACACTTTGCATATTAGGCTTTTATATATATAGATAATTTCTATGGCATTTCCAACTCTTAAAAAAAATAATACTTTTCTAATCCCTGAAGTGTATAACTCCTTACAAATCTTTTTGTCTTAAGTGTTTACCTAAACTTTACCATCTTAACCATTTTTCAGTGTATGGCTTATTTTTTAAAATATATTTTTATTGATTTGGGAGAGGGAGAGGAGATAAAAACATCAGTGCTCAGAGAGAATCATTGATTTGCTGTCCTGCACACTTTTTTCGGCTGCCCCCTGCATGCACTACACTGGGGATCGAGCCCACAACCTGGGCATGTGCCCTGACCGGGAATTGAACTGTGACCTCCTGATTCATAGGTCAACGCTTAACCACTGAGCCATGCCAGTTGGGCTAAGGGTACAGTAGTGTTAAATATATTTACATTATTGTGAATCAAATATCCAGAATTTTGTCATCTTTTAAAGTTGAAGCACTATATCCATTCAACAACTCCTATTTGCAACCTCCCCTCAGCCTCTGGTAACCAAGATTCTACTTTCTGTTTCTGTGAATTTGACTACCTAGATACCTCATGTACTAGTAAGTGGAATAATAAAATTTTTTTTTGACTGACTAATCATAATGTCCTTAAGGATCATCTATTATGTAGCATGTGATGGGATTTCCCTCCTTTTAAAAGCTGAATAATACTTATGTACATATCACATTTTGTCCTTTACTGTTTTTAGTAGACACATTTGTGTGCGTATGATTAAGAGTATATGTTAGTTTTGCATGTCTTGTTTTAATTTTATTTAAAAATAGTATTGTAAATAATTTTTGCAAAGCCATTTTATTTTGTCTTCCTATTCTTTGCTTCAGACTGCAGGCAGTAGTGACGACATTTGAATTTCATTGATTAAACCTTGACATTCAAAGTGAGTTGACTGATTTAGAATATGGAGTACATTTAGAATTGCTTTTCTCAAATGGCGGGGTGTGGGGGGACCCATCTCATTATAACTTGCATTTTTATATAAAGACACTGCATAGTTTGCTGATCTAACCCAAGCAGTATTTTGATGACATATATGTGACAGATATTTTGGACAATCTTAAACTATTTTATAAGAGCTTGGAGGCAGTGATTTTAATGAGGTTTGTTTGTTTTCTTGCTAAATTATTTAGGCACAGTCCTGTTAATATCTGTGCAATGTTCAGTATTTCTAACAAAAATTGTTTTAAAAATCGTAAGTGAATTTGCAGGTAGTTTATGTTTATAAATATATTGATAAGGAATATTTCCTAAGCATTGTTACTACGTGATAGGATTTAGTAGTTTGTATGAAGTTTTCTGTGAAGAATCATATTTAAAATTAAGCTACATGCATGGTGCTTTGCAGGAGCTTTGGCAGTATTATATGTTACTAGAAGCCCGATGCACGAAATTCGTACATGATTAGGGTCCCTAGGTCTGGCCTGCGATCAGGGCCAATCTGTGGGGCGACTGGTGGGGCCATCGGTGGGGCCCTGCTGGCACCTGCCTTGGCTGGCCTGGGGCCTGCCGACTGGGGGCAACTCCTGCATTAAGCATCTGCCCCCTGGTGGTCCATAGTGACCAGTCGTTCCGCCATTTGGTTGACTTGCATATTAGGCTTTGCCACCTGCCAAATCTGATGCCAGATTGCCAAAAAGCTTGAAAAATGTAACGCTCGGTCCTTGTTTCATTTGAACATACTTTTTTACAATAGACCTACCATTGATTTACCACTTTTTAGACTTATTCTTACCCCTTCTAAGTTCTTTCACCTTTCCTTTTGTTTTCATAGCCATATCGTGTGTTTTGAGTTGACTTTCTTAAATCAACTGAAAAAATTGCCTGGTTTTTAAAAAGGAAATAGTCTTTAGTTTTTAATAAGATTTAGATCCAATGTGGTTATTTTGATGGCCGTTGTTTGTACCAAGAAGATTTTTTTCCTGTTATTGTAAATGTTTATATTTCTTTGTCCTTTTCTGGAAACAGATTTTTCTGGTGCTGTATAAATAGTTGTAGTTCTCCAATAGTAGGAGTCGAAAGCCTACATTACTGTGGCTACTTGAATAAGAAAAATGAATGTTGAGAATTTTGAGCAGCTAGCAGTCATATCTTCCTTCCCCGTCCCCCACTCTAGGTCTCTTGTACTAACAGGAAGTCACCTATAACACAAAACTCCACATTTATTATCTCCTGCACTGAAAATTATCATGTGGAAAAAAATCCCAATTGAACAGAATCCCAGTTATGACAGAAGATGTGTGTGTGGAAATACACTTTGATAAGCTTTAATGTTTTCTTTGTGTCCCTTTTCCCCCCTAACTAAATATAAAGTTTTTAAGGCAAGGACTATGCCTTATTATGTACCCCACATTGATTAAACTTTGGCATTCAAAATGAATTGGCTGGCCATTTGACAAATATTCATGAAGTATTTAAGTTGGTTGGGGATAGATTAATGCAATCATTTTGTGTCAGTTTCTGATACTGTAAAAATACAATATTTTTCTGAATATGTACTTTACAGTAAATACTTTTAAAATAAAATTAATTGTGAGTATAATACTAAAGTATTTCTATGTAGCGTTTGTATTCAAGTTGTGTGAACATTATTTCTTATTTATGCACTCATTGGTTGATTCTTGTATGTGCCCTTACTGAGGATCAAAGCCACAACCTTGGTGTGTGAGGTACACACTCTAACCAACTGAGCTACCCAGCCATGGCTAACATTATTTCCTTTTTATAGTGTCTGGCATCTGGCTATACTCACACAAATTTGAAACTCTTTAAAAGTTTTATTATTTTCAAGTAGACATGGGGAACATCCGGCCTGTGGGCCATATAAGGCCGTGAAACAATTTGGTCTGGCCCTGCCAAGGCATTAGGGGCGAGTTAGTTAAATGTTTGATCAAATATAGCAGACTATTTGTTTGGCCCACAAATGATGTTATAAATGTCCAAATGGCGCTTGGCAGAATAAAGGTTCCCCTCACCTTTTTTAAAGTGATGATTGGATTCTGTCACATATGATTAGTGGACTCTGTTGTTTCTGTTGTCACTATGAGTGGAACATAATACACAGTCCAGTTCTCAGTCATGAACATTCATGGGTGAGTGTGTGTGTGTGTGTGTGTGTGTGTGTGTGTGTGTGTGTGTACGTGTGTACATACACATATGCCGTTTGCATTTAAAATTTGAAAGGTAATTTCTGTATTTTTATCTTTCAGAACGTCTTACCTGAACCATCAAGGTCTAATGGAAGTATGCTTCGCCATTATACATCTTCATATGTAGTATATCCACCAGATAAGCCTTTCCTTAATAGTGATCTACGACGCTCCCCAAATAAGCCTACATTTGCCTATCCAGAAAGCAACAGCAGAGGTAATAGAGCCTAGCAAAACAGATGTGGGTTTTTTTTGTGTGTGTGTATGTGTGGGTTTAGTTGATGTTTAAAAATTCTTGTGTCTTATTTTAAATTTAGAGGAGAGAATATTTCCCCCCTTCCTGTTTTAACCTCCTCAAAATATAATGTCTTTTTTAGTTTGTTTCTCGTCAAACATCATTCTTAATATTTTATCCAGCAGTAATTCACTTTTCTCTGAACTTTTGAAAAAGTTCCGTTACATAGATGTAAAAATCAGAACTAGCTATATTGTAACACAAGGAATAATATCAAACTCTTAGACTTTTTGTTCTGCTGGAACTCTAGTGCTTGGGGTTTTTTTATATGGATTTTTTGTTTTGCTTTTGTTTTTAAGAAGAAATTATTACTAAAACGAAACTTTTTATTCCACTGTGAACTTAGTTATTTGTTTTTTACTTTTTTAACCTATGTTAAGTTGTTTGAATGTCATGTAGTTTTTGTTATTTTTCAGAATTGCCAGTCTTTACTGTATTCTGATACGTAGCACTTTAGCAGTTGTTTTATTAACCATTAAATTAGCATGTTCTTTGTCATCATCATCTTTGAGAAACAGCAACTTATAAATAAGGTTCTGATTAGAAAATTGAATATTGAAATTCTTAAAAGATACCAGACACCAGGTTAAATTTATTTTAGCAAACACTTTTGAGGTCCCAAGATTTACATTGGAGACTATACTTGGATATTATTATCTACCTGATACTTTACTATACCGTCACCTCACGGTTTAAAAAACAGTGTCATTCTGAGATTAATCTTTTAAGAGATTTGCAATGCATTTCCCTCTTGAAACAAAAAAGTTGCACACTTTAATTTAAAAATGCCTATTTAACCTATATGTGGCAAATCTAACACTTCTTTTATCTAGAGCAGCGATTCTCAACCAGTGGGTCGTGAACCCTTTGGCAGTCGAACGACCCTTTCACAGGGGTCGCCTAAGACCATCCTGCATATCAGATATTTACATTATGATTCATAACAGTAGCAACATTACAGTTATGAAGTAGCAACGGAAATAATTTTATGGTTGGGTCATAACATGAGTAACTGTGTTTAAAGGGCCAGAATGTTGAGAACCACTGCCTAGTTGGTTTGGCTAAGTGGATAGAGCATTGGCCTGCAGACTGGTCCCAGGTTCAATTCCAGTCAAGGGCACATGCCTGGATTGCGAGCTCAATCCCCCGTTGGGGGGGGGCGGGGGGG
>NW_006293232.1:1226022-1229204 GCF_000327345.1 Myotis davidii | reverse complement strand
TAAATAAAATTTTAAAGGTAATTTCTGTATTTTTATCTTTCAGAACGTCTTACCTGAACCATCAAGGTCTAATGGAAGTATGCTTCGCCATTCCACATCTTCATATGTAGTATATCCACCAGATAAGCCTTTCCTTAATAGTGATCTACGACGCTCCCCAAATAAGCCTACATTTGCCTATCCAGAAAGCAACAGCAGAGGTAATAGAGCCTAGCAAAACAGATGTGGGTTTTTTTTGTGTGTGTGTATGTGTGGGTTTAGTTGATGTTTAAAAATTCTTGTGTCTTATTTTAAATTTAGAGGAGAGAATATTTCCCCCCTTCCTGTTTTAACCTCCTCAAAATATAATGTCTTTTTTAGTTTGCACAGTCGGAGGGTGGCTGTGGGCAGAGGAAGTGAGACCGAACCTCGCAGAGGAGCTCAAAGCCAGGATTTCTGGCAGAGCAGATTCTCCTATTCTTTGCTTCCAGCCCCAAATCCCACGCTTACTCACTTCACAGCACCTACTTTTAATTTGGCAGTCGAACGACCCTTTCACAGGGGTCGCCTAAGACCATCCTGCATATCAGATATTTACATTATGATTCATAACAGTAGCAACATTACAGTTATGAAGTAGCAATGGAAATAATTTTATGGTTGGGTCATAACATGAGGAACTGTATTTAAAGGGCCAGAAGGTTGAGAACCACTGATCTAGAGAATTGTTGGTAAATATAATTGCCACAGTACTAGTAAATTAAACACAATTTTTTCTTTTTTAAGAATGAAATGCAGTAGCATTCCAGGTAAAGCAAATACATTTGATTTAATCACAATTGGAAAATTGTATAAGGTAGGTATATTCAAAATGGACAGATGAAGGAACATCTCAAAAATGTTTAACTAAGACAGTATCAAAACCTTTATCCCTTTCTACTTTTCCCTTCATTTGTTTAGTGTACCCTCAAAATTTATTGAATGAAGTCCTATTTTGAATAGAACTCTTATAATAAACTCTTTTTTTGCATATTAATAAGCTATTTTCTCACTAATACTTTAGCTGGAGAAAGCTTTGTAATTCTTTAGTTATGTTTTAATATATTTTCATTGATAAACATTTTACACTCCTATCTGATAATTACAGAACATGAAAATACTAGAGGCCCGGTGCACGAATTCATGCACGAGTGGGGTTCCTCAGCCTGGCTGACGATTGGAGCTGGCCAACTGGCCAGGGGAGGGAATGGTTGCGGGCGCATCCCCAGTGGGGGGGCATGCAGGAGGCAGCTGATCCATCTCTCTCATCGATGTTTCTGACTTTCTATCCCTCTCCTTTCTTCTCTGTAAAAAATCATTAAAATATATTTAAAAAAAAAACCAAAACTGTTTCTTGTACTTCTCATTCATTTGAACTTTAGTTAGAAAAGAAATTGGAAATTATTACTGCCTTCAAAAATATATTGCCTTTAGAGTTGTTTAAAAATTTGTAACATCATTCCAAAGAGTTTTAATATTAACCTATTGCTCATGTTATTTGTTCAATACATTTCATATGACAATGACATGGAGAATAAATTGGACACCTGAAGTAAGATAACTAGCTGTAAGGCAGTTCTTCTAGGCAGTGCTTTCTAACCTTTCACACATTACAGCACATGTGGAAAATGAAAGGGCAATCTATGTACACCACAGAAAGTACAGATAAACTGTGGGCTTGATGACTAGTTTGGTCTCTTTAACTGTCCCAGGCCACTCTTATCTCCCCACCCCTCCTCAGAGTTGAGAGAGAAAACATCTTGGCATATCTATTACAAATTTGTGTCAGATCTGTAGAAAGCTCAGTGTTTATTGTGTTAGGTTTTAAAAATGTACTGCCCTTCTGTTCATTTAAAGCATTGATTCTCAAGTTTTTTTGGTTCAAGAAGCCCTAATAAACCTATTGCATTATTTATGTAAATATTTTGATGAACAATAACTATTTTCCAGATTTTTAAAAAAATAGTCTAAAGCAGTGATGGTGAACCTTTTGAGCTCGGCGTGTCAGCATTTTGAAAAACCCTAGCTTAACTCTGGTATCGTGTCACATATAGAAACTTTTTGATATTTGCAACCATAGTAAAAGATTTATGTTTTTGATATTTATTTTATATATTTAAATGCCATTTAACAAAGAAAAATCAATGAAAAAATGAGTTCGCGTGTCACAGGTTCACCATCACTGATCTAAAGAGTGACATTGTTTTATTTAAGAATTTGTAAGTCTCTTATTTATGACTTATAGAAGACAGCTTGATTCTCATATATACTTTTACTAAAAATTTCATTTGCGGTGATGTTATTTTGATTGAAGTATGTGAAAAAAATCTACATAGGTATGTAGTTGGAAAAGGAGTAATATTTTAATAGCCTTTCCAACAATTTAGATATTCTTTATACTACACCAAAACTTAGCACATGATAGTTTTTTAAAATTTAGTTGCAATATGCAATCTGAAAATATCAGTGAATTTTCTAAACTCTGTGACTTTAGGAACACCTATATGTTTGGAAATTAACTATGACTTTTAAGATTCAGAAGTGGTTTTAATTATGTTTATGGTTTATTACAATGTAATCTAAAGAAATCTAGATGTTTCTAGATGGGGTGGGGACCTTGGCCTGGTGCCACCCACATCTCCCACCACCCACTCCCGGTTCCCCATTTGTCATTGGGCGATTGGAACCTGCCAGCTGGAGAAAGGGGCCAAGAGGTGGCCAGTGCGCCTCATAGTGACTGGTCAAACGGTCATTTTGGTTGTTCTACTGTTAGGGTCAATTTGCATATTACCCTTTTACTATATCGGATTATATAGGGTGCTTCATATAATAAAAAGTCAAGGAAACAAAATTAGCATAAAATACATTGATAAAGAATAGGATGACATTAGGTATGATGGTAAATGGAATTATGTTAAAAGACTCAAAAAAGCCCTAGCTGGTTTACTCAGTGGTTAGAGAGTCAGCCTGCAGACCCAAGGTTCCCCGTTAGATTTCTGGTCAAGGACACGCCAGGTGGGAGCACTTGTGGGAGGCAACCAGTGCATGTGTCTTTCTCATGTAGATATCTCTCTCTCTCTCTCTCTCTCTCTCTCTCTCTCTCTCTCTCTCTCTCTCTCTCTCTCTCACACACACACACACACACACACACACACACACACTTT
>NW_006293232.1:1219032-1225999 GCF_000327345.1 Myotis davidii | reverse complement strand
CTCCCCCCCCCACCCATTCTTGAGAAATCAGTGGAGAAAATATCCTCAGGTGAGGATTTAAAAAAAGAAAAGTCAGTATGTGCTTTTTAAGCCAAAACTGAAATAAAAGGACACAAGTTAAAAATAAAAAGTTGGCAAAGACATGTTAAAAATATCTAAAATAATGAAAGCATAATATGCTAATTAGACCGGGCAACCTTCTGGACGAAGCTGGGGCTTCGAGGGAAGGCCTGGTAACAAATATAAAGGATGGATGGCAATATTGTTGTCAGATTAGTATTATACACAAATAGTTTCATATAATAATAAATTGCAATGACTAATATCCAGATGTCAGACATAAAATGAACTTGAAGGATAAGCAGTAAGGAGGTAAGTAAAGGCCATAGTCTCGGGGACACTAAGAGTCTACTAGTATATATGAGCCCTAGGTATTGGGATACAATTGAGGAGACGTTGGGATTTAAAATCTAGGTAGGGACTGGAGAACCCATGTGAGGGGTCTAAAGCTTCTGAAATAATGTTTTCTTTGAAAAACTGAGAGTAATGGAGAAAGGGAACTGGAACAACTCAGCCCCCTGGCCTGGGAAAGAAGCTGTGGGTAGAAAAGTCACCTCTCAAAAATCAACCTAGGAATGTCTCTGTGCTCACTGAGGTGCATACATGAATGAATAAATAGAGCTGTACAGTGTTACCTCAGTGGAAACTCTTAATATTGTGAGTTGCATTTAAAGAATAATATGTCAGAGCTGCATTTTTTCTTTTAATAGAAGTGTTCACTCTATGTAAGTGATGGCCTCACTTTGCCAACTAATAACAGATTATAGAGCTATAAAGATAGGAAGTGTGGAATTGGTACAGAACTAGATATTAGTGAAATAGAAAGTTTATAGACACAAATGTATAAGGAGGGAATTCTAGAAATGCATCTATTGACATAGAGAATGATTATGCATATGAGTGTGATACGACATAGTCAAGAGTAATCCCCCTAACATAAAAGCATAGAAAAGTACATAAGGATTTCAGCAAAATATTTTTAATTATTGTGCCAAGATGTTATCTAATGGGTGTCATATTTTTCCTTCTTGTTTCTGTTTTTTTCTAAATTCAACTTAACTATAGTTAACACTGCTGTATACAGCAGGTCCTCAACATTGTTTCAAAGTTTTATTATAACGTTGAATAGATGGATGCCTTAGGAACTTTTGCTTATATCAATTAGTCTATGGTAAAATTGGTTTTGTTATACATTGTTTTCCTTAAAGTTGTAAAACCTATTGATGATGTTAGGTGAGGACTTACTATATAGGAAAATTGTTAAGAGAGTAGATCTTAGAGTTCTCATCACAAGGAGAAATTTTTTTCTTCTTTATCTATATAAGGTAATGGATGTTAGATGAACATATTGTAATCATTTCACAATACATGCCCATCAAACCATCAAGTTGAACATCTTAAACTTACATAGTGATGTATGTCAGTTGTTTCTCAAAACTGGAAAAAAATAAGCATTAGTTGAGGTTTGTTAGACTAAGGAAAGTGGAAGAACTCATGTTTGGCTTGTGTTGTGTTTTGTATTAAAATAAAAGTGCTGAGGATCCAAAGGAACTTCTAAGAAAGATTCTAAAGAAGATACGTAAGTCTATTATGTAGAAAATTAGAAGTAAGGACAATGTGGTAGGTGTGTATAAGACTAAAATGTTTGGTTCTCTATTAAGAAATTTGAATATTATAATAAAATTTTTAGGGTGTCAAAGTCTCAGTAAAGCTCTAACCTCAAGTAGTTTTAGGGAATAAATTTTGCAAAATGTTTAAACAGAAAATCTCCATGATATATAAGCCATTCCAGAATGCAGAAAAAGAAAGCATATACTCACCCCAGATGATCTTTGTTAATCTAGCATATCCCTGTCATAACCACATTTGCTCTCTTATAAAACAAAAATTGAGTGTTCCAGCCAATGCAAAATAACTGTAAATGTAAAAATAAAATACTAACAAAATCGTATGCTAATTTGTATAATTTAATGAAGGAATGAAAGAAATGTTTGGTATTACAAAATTTTAGGAAATACTATGTGTTTCAGAATAGGTTAATGAACCTCATTTGATATTTAAAAGCATTTATTAACTGTCTGTTTTCCTATTGCATTTGTTATCTGATTATTCCAAATATATCAGAGAATTATTACTTTGAATATTAATCTTATATTGAGCTTTTTTGGTATTCTCATAGTCTGTGTGCTTCGTGTATGCACTCTTTCTATGCATAACTGGAAGAACAAGCTATCTATATTATCTCCTATTTGGGCATGTTGCACTGAAACATTTGGTAAATGAATGAATTGTGTTAATAAATGGAAATGTATGCCTTGTTTTGAGTGCAGGCTCGATTTTTAAAAGATGTTAATTCTTCGTACCTATTGTATAGTTTACATGAAGTTTCATTAGATCAGTATTTAGGCAAAATGATTCTGAGCATCTGATTAGTGAGGATAATATTGATATGGTTTAAAGCAGGGGTCCTCAAACTACGGCCCGCGGGCCACATGCAAATACAAATATTGTATTTGTTCCCATTTTGTTTTTTACTTCAAAATAAGATATGTGCAGTGTGCATAGGAATTTGCTCATAGTTTTTTTTTAAACTATAGTCCGGCTCTCCAACAGTCTGAGGGACAGTGAACTGGCCCCCTGTTTAAAAAGTTTGAGGACCCCTGGTTTAAAGATTTATATACTACTAGAGACCCAGTGCATGACATTTGTGCACTGGGGGGCAGGGGTCCCTCACTTAGCCTGTGCCCTCTCACAGTCTGGTACCCCTCGGGGGATGTCCAACTGCTAGCTTAGGCCCGCTCCCTAATCCGGCAGTCGGACATCCCTTGAGGGGTCCTTAGCACTGCTGCAGAGGCGGGAGAGGCTCCCTCCATCACTGCTGTGCTCGCCAGCCATGAGCCTGGCCTCTGGCTGAGCGGCGCTCCCCTTGTGGGAGCACACTGACCACCAGGGGGGCAGCTCCTCCATTGAGCATCTGCCCCTTGGTGGTCAGTTCTTGTCATAGCAACTGGTTGTTCCGCCATTCGGCCAATTTGCATATTAGGGTTTTATTGGATAGGATGGGAGACTGGAAATATTAACATTTATAAAGTTAATTAAAATATTGGCATAATATTAATGGAATTAGAATAAAATCTTGAAATTGTCTTGCGCATATGTCTAAGTAATAATTGTATCTGTATATATAGATATTTGTGAACTTGATGTATGATAAAGTTGCCATTTAAAGTTTTTTAGTACAAAAATACCTTTCATTTGACTTACAGTATTAAATGTAAAAATGTGTGAAACTATTATACTTAAGTAGAATAAAGGAAAATATAAAGTTTAATCTTCATTACAGAAAAACATTCTATGTATATAAACTAAGAACTTGATGGAAAAGATTGTTAAATATAACTGAAAAATCAAAACATTAGTCCATTAAAACTAGAAATAAAGACTAAAATGAAGGGTTGGACTTTTTCTTATGTAAAATGGGCGAAGAAATTCATGAAAGTAGAAAATTGACCAATTATATATATAAACATATTTAAACTGTGTTGGCAAAGACATGCTTCTGATGAAAGTATTAATTGATGCAAACTTTTTTGAAAGTACTTTACTTTTTCAGGAAACTTTAAAATATGAATTTTTTTGGCCCAGTAACTTGATTTTTCAATTTTTATTTGTTTATAATAAGGAAATACCCTTATAAGACAGCATGAATGATAGCTCACAGTATTTTAATGCTAGAGGGAAAAACAAAAATAAATTTTAATCTCAATTTTTAGTAAAAAGTATATACAGTAAAAAATTGAAAGAAATAACAAATTGACGGTCATTATCTTTTGGTAGTAGGATTATCAGTTATTTTCTTCGTTGTATTTTCCTGTGGCTTGTACAATGAATACGTATTACTTTTATAATTAGGAACTTTGATTAGGCAGTTAAAGTGTGCTTAGATTTTTATCCTAAGTAATGAAAAAATAGACATTAAAAATAGTCCTTTTTATGGTTGACTATTTTAACTCTGATTGGATTTTGCCTGTGATCCTTGTAATGAAACAAAAAAGAGTGATAGTTAATGTACTTCAGGACAGTTATGTGAACTGGTATGATTAGCTAAATATTTTCACCATTTTGAAACTCTGAAATATCTTTACCATGATAAAGTGGTTTTTATTTGAGTACTTTGCATGTTTCAGAAACTCAAAAGCTATCTTTAAATGGATTTTTTTTAATTCTCATATGATGGTAATTAACATTTTATTGTTCCCAAAGAGTGAGCCTCCACTAGACCCACCCATCAGTTTTATTTTTTATTTAGATAAGATTATTCTTTCTACGTGAACTTTCACCATATATATTGTTATCTTATGGTATTCATATTTGTATTTGGCAGCCATATTTTCTGCTCTGAAGAATCTTCAAGATAAGATTCGACGCTTAGAACTTGAAAGGATTCAAGCAGAAGAAAGTGTGAAAACCTTGTCTAGAGAAACAGTTGAATATAAGAAAGTATAGGATAAACAGATACAAGAAAGGGAGAATTCAAAAAATGAGGAATCAAAACAAAATCAAGGTTTGTTTTATTATAAAGGAAATGAAACACTGTAAAGTATGTAAAATTACTCCAAAATTGCACATTAGCATTTTCTGGTGGCCTGTCTTCAGGCACTACAAAATTGCATTATACTCTGGTGCGTTTTGAGAAGCTTATAAGGTACAGTTTACATCATCTGGAAAGGTTCAGAGAGCTACTGGAAATGTTTATTATGTACACAGTAGACTAAATTCCTTTTTAACAGCTTGTTAAAACTGTTCTATGAGTGACCTAATTTCTGCTTTTCTTACATATTCTTTTTAGAACTGACCTCTCAGTTGTTAGCTGCAGAAAGTAAATGCAATCTTTTAGAAAAACAATTGGAATACATGCGTAATATGATAAAGCATGCAGAAATAGAAAGGACGTCTGTCTTGGAGAAACAGGTATGACACCTTACCGATTCATTCTCAAGGACAGTTATTGGTGGGAAAAATTAGACATAAAGGACTAATGGTGCTGTTGTAATAATCATTTCTGCTTTTACCTTAAAGTAACCATTGGCAATAGTACCAGAAGTTCATTTTGAAAAACCAGTGTAAGATTTGAGAAAAAAATGTAATTGTTTTTTTCAGCCTAGCTATGAAGGGGAGGTTCCATTTTTGGATGACACTCACACACACATTCCCACATCCTCTACACCAAGCTTTGATAGCTTCTGCTTTTGAGTAGTGTAACAGCCCATGACTGAAATTACTTGGGGTTATTTGTAGTATCTGAAGATTTGATTTGCCTTCTAGTTATTTCTGTATTTGGTAAAGTTTTACTTAAATTGGAACATCATTGCATAGTGAGTTGTGTGATCTTTTCAAGTTATGTTAACTTCTTTGAGTCTACATTATAAAAAGTATAAAAAAATCATATTATGGCCCTGGTTGGTGTGGCTCAGTTGGTTGGGCAGCGTCCCTTGCACCAAAAGGCTGCTTGTTCAGTTTCTGGTCAGGGCACATGCCAAGATTACAGGCTAGATCCCTAGTGAGGAACGTGCAGAAGGCAGCTGATCGACGATACTTACCTCTATATCGCTCTTCCTTTCTCTCTGAAAATCAATTTTTAAAAATCTAATAAAATGAATGAAAGAAAGAATCATACTATGTACCTCTACTTCTTCACTTTAAAGAGTAATGCTGGCCTCATAAAAAAAGAGCTTGGAAGTGTTCCTTCCTCCTGGATTTTTTGGAATAGTTTGAGGAGTATAGGTGTTCTTTGAATGTTTGGCAAAAGTCCTTTGTGAAGCCATCAGGACTCGGGCTTTTGTTTGCTGGATGTTTTTGCTTACTGCTTCCATTTCATCAGCTCTTATTGGCCTTTTCAGGTTTTCTGATTCTTCCTGATTCAGTTTTGGGAGATTGTATTTGTGTCTGGGAATTTGTCCATTTCATCCACATTGTCCAGATTGTTGGCATATACTCATTCATAGTATTTCCTTAAAATCCTTGTTTCTGTGGTATCCTTGGTTCGCCGCATTTGTTTCTGATTTTATTTATTTGGTTCCTCTCTGTTTCTTGATGAGTCTTGCTAACAGTTCATCAATTTTGTTTATCCTTTCAAAGAACCAGCTTTTGGTTTCATTGATTGTTTTTGTATTTTGTTTTTTTTTAGTCTCTGTGTCATTTATTTCTGCTCTAATCTTTATTATTTCCATCCTTCTACTTGCTCTGGGCTTTTCTTACTCTCTTTCTAGTTCTTTAAGTTTTAGGGTTAAATAGTTGATTTTTCTTGTGGTTTTTTTTTTTATTTTTTTTAGGTAGGCATTGCAGGACTGCCTTTGCTGTGTCCCAAGGATTTATTTTTTCTTGATCTCATTTGTAACCCATTAATTAATAAAAGCTAGTCTCCATATATTTGAATGTTTTTGAGTGTTTTTATTGTAGCTGATTTCTAATTTCATGCCACTGTGAATTGAGAATATGCTTGAGATGATTTCAATTTTCTTGAACTTTAAAGTCTTGTTTTGTGTCCTAACATGTGGTCTACTTTTGTGAATGATCCAGGTGCACTTGAGAGGAATGTATATTCTGCAGCTTTGGGGTGAAATGTTCTATAACTGTCAATTAAATCCATCTGATCTATTGTGTTTTTTAGAGTCACTGTTTTCTTGTTAATTTTTTGTCTGGAAGATCTATCCAGTGAAGTCAGCAGGATGTTAAAGTCCCCTACTATGAGTGTATTGTTGTCTTTGTCCTTTAAAGTCCTCTAGAAGTTATTTTATATATTTAGGTGCTCCTATATTGGATGTATATATGTTTACCAAGGTATATCTTCTTGTTGGATCAATCCTTATAGTATTGTGTCATGATATTTCTTGTCTCTTGTGATGGC
>NW_006293232.1:1217050-1218167 GCF_000327345.1 Myotis davidii | reverse complement strand
CACCTCTCCTTTTTTTTTTTTTCTCCTGGGATTTATTTATCTTCTGTAATTGAAACTTTGTAGCCTTGAACAGAGCCCAGTGCCAGCCAAGGCAGGTGGGAAGCTTGGCTTCCTCCTTCGTCGGGGGCAACCCAAGCCTCCTGCTCGCTCCAGCTCCATGGCCGCCGCCATCTTTGTGAGGGAGTGACAGAATGATGGTTAATTTGCATATTACTCATTTATTAGATAGGATTGTTACAGCCTCTTTTTGACTGACCCCTACCTATATCATGTAATGCCCTTCTTTTGTTAGACTGTTGTAACATCTGTTCTGTCTGATTAGAAGTATTGCTACAGCAATTTTCTTTTGGTTCCATTTGCATGGAATATCTTTTTCTAGTCCCTCTCTTTTAGTTTCTGTTTGATTTGAAATGAGTGTCTTGTAGGTATTCAGCCACCCTATGCCTTTTGACTGGAGCTTTAGTCCATTTACATTTAAAGTAATTATTGATGTACTTACTGCTATTTTGTTAATTGTTTTCTAGTTTTTATAGTTCTCTATTCCTTTCCTTTTTTTCCCTTTATTGATTAAGGTATTACAAATGTGTCCTTATCCCCCCTCCAATGTCCCCTCATCCCCCCAATCCTGCCCTCACCCTCACCTCTGTTGTCCACATCCATTGCTTATGCTTATATGCATGCATACAATTCCTTTGGTTGATCTCTCCCCCTCACCCCCTCCGTCCCCTACCTTCCCTCTGAGTTTTGAGCATCTGATCAATGCTTCTCTGTCTCTACTTCTGTTTTTGTTCATCAGTTTATGTTGTTCGTTATAATCCACAAATGAGTGAGAGAGAGCATATGATATTTATCTTTCTCTGATTGACTTATTTCACTTAACATAATGTTCTCCAGCTCCATCCATGCCATTGCAAGTGATAGGAGTTCCTTCATTTTTACAGCAGCATAGTATTCCATTGTGTAGATGTGCCAAAGGTTTTTAATCCACTCATCTGCTGATGGGCACGTAGGCTGATTCCAAATCTTAGCTATTGTAAATTGTGCTACTATGAACATAGGGGTGCATATATCCTTTCTGATTGGTGTTTCAGGGTTCTTAGCATATATTTCTAGAAAT
>NW_006293232.1:1210932-1212953 GCF_000327345.1 Myotis davidii | reverse complement strand
ACTTCTGTGCTGGAGACACCCTTATGGGGCAAGGCTTACTTCAGTGGAGCTTTGGTGCTCTCTGATTCTTCCCCCTGAGTGTGTCCCTTATGGATCTGAGGAGTTATAATTTGATGGTCCCACTCCTTCCACTGGGTGTACTGGCTCCTGGATCTCTAAAGAGGTGCTAATTTAGCCTCTGCCTGAGGTTACCCAGCAGGAGCTACAGAGAGGTCTACAGATTCCTCTTTTTTGTTTGGGGTTTGGAGGTGCCCAGATGAGGCCCAGCTGTGAAGCAATACAAGCTGCTGTGGGGCCTTGGGCCTTCTTTTGGATGTTCTGGGTCTCTCTCACCCAGGTGCAGTTTGTTAGGTAATTTTAGATTGCTAAGGGCCAGGCCATTCATATGCAAAGCCTCTGCGCACAGCTTGGGTAGGGCGGGGTCTCAGGGAATCAACAGGGCAGAGCAAACAGCTATGGCTGATCCTCAGCCCCGCCCCCAAGAGACCCTGGATCTCAGTGTCCTGCAGTAATTGCCGCAGACACCTCTGAGAGAAAGTTGCCCTCGAGTTCTGCCCGATGCCAGATAGTCCAGTTTCTCTGTGTTTGGGTCCCCAGAGACTCGCCCTGAACAAGAGTTCAGAGCTATCATGAGCTTGAGAGTCCCTCCCGATTGGATAAGACAACCAAAAAGAAAACCCTGTCCTCAGTTACCAGTCCTTTTCGCGTGTGCCTCCGTACCTCTGCACTTTTACTTCCACGCCTCCTCTGAGTCTCAGTGTGCTTTTCTCTTTCTTTCTAGTTGTAGAATTTCCATTCAGCCAGCCTTCCCGGGGTTCTGGATGATTTCCGTTTTGTCTTTTAGTTGTATTTTTTAAGTGGTTGTGCGAGGTAGCAATTTCAGGTGTTTACCTGTGCCGCCATCTTGGTTTCTCTCCCGCTTGTTATGATTTCTATTCTCTTGGATTTGAATAGACTTTGCCCATGTCCTAATATATGGTCTGTCTTTGAAAATGTCCCATGTGCACTGGAGAAGAATGTATATTCCGTAGCTTTGGGGTGAAATATTCTGAAGATGTCAATCAAGTCCATCTGATCCATTGAGTCATTTAGGATTGCTGTTTCTTTGCTGATTTTTGTTTAGAGGATTTATCCAGTGGTGTCAGTGGGGTATTAAAGTCCCCTGCTGTGACTATTGCTATTGATCTCTCCCTTGATATCTTCCAGAAGTTGTTCTATGTATTTGGGTGCTCCTGTATTTGGTGCGTATATGTTTACCAGAGTTATATTTTCTTGTTGAATTGTTCCCTTTAGTATTATGTAGTGGCCTTCCTTATCTCTTGTTATGGCCTTTACTTTGAGGTCTATTTTGTCAGATATAAGTATCGCAACCCCAGCTTTTTTTTTCATTTCCATTTGCCTGAAAATATTTTTCCATCCCTTCACTTTCAGTCTGTGTGAATCCTTTGTTCTGAGGTGGGTCTCTTGCAGACAGCAAATATATGGGTCATGTTTTCTTATCCATTCAGTTGTGAGTCTTTTGATTGAAGCATTTATTTACATTTAATGTTATTGAAAAGTACTTATTTGTGGTCATTTTTACTCTTAATGTTTGTGTTTCTTCTTTTCTTTCTGTTTCTTCCTTTTTACAGCAGTCCCTTCTGCATTTCTGGCATTGCTGGCTTGGTGGAAATAAACTCTCTCAGCCCTTTTTTGTCTGTGAAGCCCCTGATTCCATCTTTAATTTTGAATGATAGCCTTGCTGGGTATAGTATTCTTGGATTCATTCCCTTGCTTTGCATCACTTTGTATATTTCATTCCATTCCCTTCTTGCCTGGTGTGTTTCTGTTGAGAAGTCAGCTGATATTCTAATAGGAGATCCCTTGTAGGTAACTTTCTGTCGCCCTCTGGCAGCCTTTAAGATTCTTACTTTGTCCTTAGTGTTTGCCAATTTAATTATGATGTGTCTTGGTGTTGGTCTTTTGGGGTTCATCTTTTTTGGCACTCTATGTGCTTCTTGGACTTGGGTAGTTTTTTTCTT
>NW_006293232.1:1206463-1210846 GCF_000327345.1 Myotis davidii | reverse complement strand
CATTCTCTGATAAGTTAGTAGCCTCAATTTCATTTAACTCCCTTTCTGGTGATTCTTATTTTTCTTTCCTTTGTGGGTTGCTTTTTGATCTTCCCATGTTTTGCTGTAATGTTTTAATTGTAGCTTCAGTTGCTTTGCTACCCAGTTTCTTTGGGGTATGGTGCTACTGGTGTGACCTCTCAGGTCTCCTGGGCTTGGTAGTCTAGTGTAGCTCCCTACTTGAGCTTTTTGGGTTCTCTTGATGTAGGCCTGTGAGCTGGAAAGGCACAACTGAGGTGTCTAGAAGTCAGCAGCCATGGAGGGGGTGTCCCAGTTTTTGCTGTCTTGCGCCCTTGGTTGAAATTACACGTGCCCAGCGGGGACTCACAGTGGCACCCAGGAACCGTCTGTTGGGGTGGTGGGGCTCAGGAGGACTGCGTTCTGGAAAGGCATGACTGTGGTGTCCAGAGTTCTGTAGTTGTGGGGTGGGCAGACTCAGCTTTTGCTGCTGCCTCTGTGGTTGGATACACAGGATCCTAGCGGCAGTTCACAGGGGCACCTGTGGTGTGTTTGCCAGCAGGGTGTACTGACACACTCTGAAGGGCCCTGGCACAGAAGCCACTGGATTGTAGTGTCTGTGGACAGGGATCCTAGAAGAGGGAATTCAGGATTTCTACAGCCCAGCAGTGCACCCCTGTTTAAGTGCATGTCCAGCGGGGCTCACAGCAGGGCCCCAGGTCTGCCTGTGGAGCAGTGGTCCTGGGAGACCTGCATGCTGGAAAAGCATGCAACTGTAGTGTCTGGAGTTCTGCAGCTGTGGGATGGGGAAAGTCAATTTTTGCTGATGCACCTGTGGTGGATAGGCATGTGTTCCCAGTGGTGGCACACAGGAGCACTTGCAGTGAGTTTGCTAGAGCAGGCGCACTGAAGCACTCTGAAGGGCCCTGGCACGCTTAATCGAGGCGTCTTTGGGCCGGTATCCAGGATGGGTGAATTCAGAATTTCTACTGCCCAGGGCAGTGCATCCCTATTTGTTCAAGATTGGACCCAGCAGAGGCTCACTGTGGCTTCCCAAAGTGCCCTGTGCAGTGCCTTTGCCAGGGGCTGAGCTCGAGCTCTGACGCACTCTGAGGGGCCCTGGCGCTGAAGTCGCAGGTTGGTGTGTGTGAGCAGTTATTCAGGCAGAGGGAATTCAGAATTTCTACTGGGGGGCAGTGCGCCTGTGTCTGTACAAAATCACACCCAGCTGGGGCTTAGAGTGACTCCCAAGAGAAGTCTATGGAGTGGTGTGCTTCGGAGACCTGCACAGGGGAGACGCGAATGCGATGTTGGAGGTCTGGCGCTGGGGAGGGGGATGGTTGCACTTAGTGCTGCGGGCGTGGTGCACCTTTGGAGGTAGAGGTCCCAGGGTCTGCGAGTCCGTGGGTGTGGCTGCAGGATTTTGGCTGGAGTGGCTGCCGGGTCGCGGGCTGCGGGCGGGCAGTCTCGGGTGGTGGTGCTGATGAGTTCCTAGAAGAAGCTGCTCTTCCCTTTAAGATGGTGTGGGCTCCTTGCCCGAGTCCGGCAGTCGGGGGAGTGTCTGCAGCGGTGGTAGTCGCTCCCTGTCCCAGAGAGCCAGTCTCTGCTGCTCCTGCTGGATTTTACTGTCCCTCACTCCTCACACACACAACACACACATCCACACACTCTCCCCTTTCATCCCGTCACTCACTCACTTCCTATCCCTCACCTCCGTCCTGCCAGCTGCCATCTTTTGTAAATCAAAATAAATATTTTTTCCTTTCCTTTTTTATTCTCTTGTGGTTTGCTCTTTTCTTTAATATTAGGTTTGGGTTCCTTTCTTTTTAATTTTTGTGTATCTGTTGTACATTTGTGTTTGATTTGTGTTTACCATGAGGTTCATATATATATTGACCAGTTTATATACCAGTCTAGTTTAAATAGATAGGCTCTTAAGTTTGAACACATTCTAAAAGTGCTACATTTTTACACCCACCTGTCCCCCCCCTTGTCTTATCATTTTACACCATATGTTAGATTTTTTCGTTTTATATATCTCCTTAGTATTCATTATAGTTAAAATTGATTTGACTCTTTTTCTCTTTTAACCTTTATAATTAGCTTTTTCGGTGGCTTATGAACTGCCTTTTCTATGTATTCGCCTTTGCCAGTTAAATTTTTTTGTTTTATTACTTCTGGTCATGGCCTTTTTCTTTTCCACTTAAAGAAGACCTTTTAACATTTCTTGTAAAGTGGTTTAGTGGTGATGAACTCTTTCTTTGTTTGTCTGTTTGTTTGGGAAACTATCTGTCCTTCCAATTTGGAATTTTAGCCTTGCACTTTAGAGTATTCTGTGTTGTAAGTCCTCTTTTAACATCTTAAATATATCCTGCCACACCCTTCTGACCTGCAAAGTTTCTGCTTAGAGATGTGCTGATTGCCTTACCTTGGGGGTGATGAACTTTTTTCTTCCAAGGACCATTTGGATATTTGTAACATCATTTGCGGGCCATATAAAATTATCAACTTAAAAATTAGCCTGCTATATTTGGTCAAACTTTTAATTAACTTACCCTTAATGCCTTTGTGGGTCCAGACTAAATGATTTCAAGGGCCTTATGTTCCCCACCTCTGCCTTAAGGGATTTCCCTTGTATATAATTTATTTTCTCTTGCTGCCTTCAAGATTTTACCTTTTATTTTTGCCATTTTCATTGTAATTTGTCTTCATGTGGATTTCTTTGGGTTTTTGATGTTTGGGACTTTCTATGCTTCCTGGGTCTGGATGTCTATTTCCTTCAAATAAGATTTCTGCCCCTTTCTCCTCTCCTTCTAGAACCCCTTTAATGCAATATTAGTACATTTGATGTTGTCCCTTTTAAACTACTCATCTTTTTTATTTTATTTGTTTTATTTTGCTGTTCTGATTGAAATATCTCCACTATTTGTCTTCCAGATTGCTAATCTGTTCTTCTTTATCACCTAACCTGTTGATTCCATCTAGTGTATTTTTCATTCTAGTTATTGTATTCTTTAGTTCTGATGGATTCTTTTGGATACTTTCTGGTGTGTTTTTTTAAATCTCACTGTATTCCTCTGTTTTTCCATTTTCTGAGCACTTTTTTTGCCATTATTTTGTGTTTTTTTCTTATCTGTGTGTCATTAGGGTAATTATTAGGATTAATAATAATAATAATAATAATAATAAACTGTTCTCATTTTTGTTTTGTTTTTGTTTTTGCTTTTTTTCTCCAGTGTTTGATTTTGTCCTTTCATCTGAGATATATTCTTCAGTCTGTTCATTTTGTTTGACACTCTTGTTTGTTTCTATAAAGTAGGTGAAACAGCTACTTCTCCCAGTCTTGAAAGAGTGGCCTTATTTAGGAACAACCCCTGCTTAGACTACATGCTCCTGGCTTTGGTAAGCTAGCTAGAGCTGGAGTGAACATGGCCAACATGACCTGGGTCCACCTTCATTGGAAGGCTGTTAATATTTGGGGACGGAATGGACTGAGATGTCCTAGAGTTTTCCTTTTCACATCCTTTCTGGTGGGGTGGCAAGCTGGATCTGGGGTGGGCCTGGGCTAAGGTGTCCTGGTCAGGTAGCTGACTAGAGGTGGAAAGCTGTTGGTGACTAGGGGTCCTCAATGTGCTGGGGTGGCCTTGTAGGTTGGCTAGAGTGCATAGCCCAAGCTCTTCTACCCATGCTACCCAGATGGTGTGGGATTATAAACTGTGGCCTCTTATACTGGTGTCTTCTAGCAGTTCCCTACCCTTTTGGCAGATGCTTTAGGATTAATTTACTTAAGTACCTTACACCTTTGTGAGAGGACATCTGCAACATCTGTCTTGAATATATATTTTTAAAAATACCTGTTGTCCCTATTATGAATCTAAAATTTCAATTCATCATGAAAATTACGATATCTAAACATCTTACCTTTATTATGTAAAATTTTAAGATTTATATGCTTCACATTTTGCTAGATTCTCTGCAGTGAGAAAATGTTTATGCTTTTTACCGTCAGTCAACTGATATTAGATCTAAAAAAAAAAATAGTTGAATAATTACATGACAAGGCTATACTAAGCTAATTTAAATTTTTAAACTTAAATCATCCTTACTGTATTGTTCTCATTCTCATTCCTGTTATTTTTTCATTATTTCTATAAATATTCAAATTAAAAAATAAAAACCCTCAATTTTGAAACAAACTTACATTGGAGTTCTAAGTTTGTTTATAACTTTTTAAAAAAATATATTTTATTGATTTTTTACAGAGAGGAAGGGAGAGGGATAGAGAGCCAGAAACATCAATGAGAGAGAAACATTGATCAGCTGCTTCCTGCACGCCCCCACTGGGGATGTGCCCGCAACCAAGGTATATGCCCTTGCGGAATCGAC
>NW_006293232.1:1197002-1206301 GCF_000327345.1 Myotis davidii | reverse complement strand
ACCGGTTCTGGCTGTTTATAACTTTTAAAATATTGTGTTAAGCCCTACTGGGTTTGGCTCAGTTGATAAGAGCGTCACCTTGTGGACTGAAGGGTCCGGGTTTGCTTCCAGTGAAGGGCACATGCCCGGGTTGCAGGCTTGATCCCCAGTTGGGTTTGTACAGGAGGCAGCCAAGCAATGATTCTCTCTCATTATTGATGTTCTTTCTCTCTGAAATCAATAAAAATACATATATTTTAAAAAATAAAATATAGTATTAAAATGTAAAAACCCCCAAATCACAAAAAATTAACTGTCTTGCAGTATATATCCAATTTATTTTTTTAAATCCTGAATTGTTTTTATACAGGTAATCAAGTGTTATTTCTTTCAAATGAAACTCCTTTATATGCTAGAAGAGGTTATGTGGTATTGCCCTTTAAAAACCAATACAAATTTCATTTTTTCTATGCTGACACTTCAAGAGATATGTCTTTCTCTTTATGGAAGTGTACAGCCTTCTTTATTGTTTCAAGCTGTTGTTCTTCTGTTTCATTTCTGTGCAATCTTGAGTTTCTGAGTTTTTTTACTTGTATTCTAGCTAATGAGTCCTTTTTCTCTTGCACATGTATCCTCTTCAGTATACATTTGTGATCACAGAAAACTGAAAGACTACCAGGGTTCTGAAGAGGAGGCATTAATCCAATAGCAACATTATCCTGAGAATTAGGAGGTTTTTAAAAGAGGCAGGGAAGCTGTTCTTGTGGCTCCAGAAGATCTTCCTTCTCGTCATGTGGTTCTTTACAAAGAAATATTGTGGACATAGCATTTTTTTCAGTAACTTATTGCATTCCCTCCTAAAGCAATCTGGAGTAAAGTGTTCCCAAAAAATACTGCTATACTTGTTGGGTTTAGTTTTTTCTTCTGATCACTGCCTCCCATTCTTTGCAAAGACTGGGTCAAGTAAGAGGAAACTTGTGGAAATAAATGGGCTTATCCTTATCCTATTGGTTTCTTGCCACCTTAGGTGGAACAGGATTGCACCACCCTTCACTTCTGCCGCCCCAGCAAACAGGTGAAGCTGCTTACCAGTGTCACTGCTCTTAGCCTTGACACCCTCACATCTTCTATAGCTTTGGCCAACAATTACGATGAGCCTCAGTCCCGGTGCCTAATGTGCCTTTATGTTGTTTGCAATAGCAGAAGGACCACATACCATCTCCTGTCTCCCATCTCTAATTGTCACCATATTTTTTGTTTCCAATGGCATCTTCTTTATGTCACCTTGTTTTAATGTACCATAACTCTGGTTTTTATTTCTTCCTTTTAGCTCTTTAAACACTATAAACTGTTTTTAATTTCTTCTTAATGTTTTCAGAGTACCAGTTCTGTCATTTATTGTATCTATTTAATCTCACTTATGGTGGGGTTTTTTTTCTTATTGGAAATAAAAACATACATTGTATGGTGAACTTATTCTTTCTAAGTACTTTTCCCCCCTTGGGAATTTATACTTTCTAAGTGGTGTTACAACTTTAGGAGGCAGTTGTGTATTTACCTTTGCTGAGGCTTGATGGTTTTCACTGGTTCTGGTCCCGATTTATATTAATGTATTGGCTGGGGGTTCTTATATCTGCAGATGGTGGTACATTGAGATTTTTTTTTTGTCATATTCCTGGTATATTTTATACATCAAGGCTAGTATAGCCTCATGTGATATTTTGCCTCCTTATCCCTTTACACTTGCTTTTGAGCTTATCTTTTGCATTTGTAGATTGATCCTTTATGCTTTCAAGCTTAATTATGTTATCATTTATTGCAGTGGTTTGTCTATCACTTTTATGTGATAGAGTGGGTGAGGAAAGGAAGGTGTTTAGTTCAATCTGCCACATGATTGGAAGTGTAAAACATTTCTAGGTTTGTGCAAGCACACTCTATGATGTTTCTATATTGTCGAAGTCGCCTAATATGCATTTCTAAGAATGTATACCTGTTGTTAACTGGTATATATAAGAGTTGACTTTGAATTATAGCCCCATTTCATCAGTAAATTTCAAATATCTTATTCAATAGGAATGGTTCCAATACTGGAAATAAAATGTGACTTTTGCCAATTTTTATCTAAATATATTCTTTTAAAATATATTCTTTTAAAGTCAGTAAACTACCCACTGTAATGAATAGGGGGAAATTAGTAATTCACAAATTCCTGAAAAAAATATTGCTGTTTGTATTACTTTGCCATTTTCAAATTTCTGATAGTATATTATCTACTGCTATAGACTTGTATGTGGAGATATACTCTTTACAAGTTTAGGTACTTAGTATATTGGCTTTTTACCAATAGACCTCAATTTAGCATATTTCCACTTCTCATCTTAGTTTAATAGTTCATCTTGTGATTGTCAGTTCTGAAACCTGATAGGTGGCAGTCTGTTCAAATCCTTTATCCTAAGACTGAAAAAAAAAATCTACATAAAATTCACAGGAAATTAAATAATAGATACTGAAACGGCAATTAAAGAGATTAACTATTTAAGATAACCAGACTGATTAGAAGAGTGTGTGTGTGTGTGTGTGTGTGTGTCCCCTCTACATGTCTAGTAAATCTCTGCTATTTCACAGTATAATGATAGTTTCACTATAATAGAATTACATTATAATAGTATTCAGTGAGGACAGGACATTTGTATTAATGTGATGTTCCTGTGGTTTCATATTAATATTTTCCTAGAATTCCTCTATAGTATGTAAGTAGTTATATGAAAGGCCAGAAAAAAAAATAGCATACAGTGTACTTACTCTAAATTAACTCAGTCTTGTTTTTCAGTCTTATTTTGCTGAAATCATCATGCTGTATTTAATATTGTTTCCCAGGTTTCCCTAGAAAGAGAACGACAACATGATCAAACACATGTTCAGAGCCAACTTGAAAAATTGGACCTTCTTGAGCAGGAATATAACAAACTAACTGCAATGCAGGCCCTTGCTGAAGTCAGTGAATGTATTTTTTACTTATCTATATTGACAGATTGACCAGTCGACCAGTTGCTATGGCGTGCACTGACCACCAGGGGCCAGACACTCAATGCAGGAGCTGCCCCCTAGTGGTCAGTGCACTCCCACAGGCAACCTCCTGCGGCCAGCCAGTCACCTGCAGTCCCTTCCCCTGGTCATCCCCTAGCTGGCCAACCCCCCGCGGTCCCTCCCCCAAGCTGGCAGGCCCTGATCAGCTTGCTGCCCTCTCACCACAGTGGCAGGGTAATGACAGAGGCATCAGCATCTGGCATCCTTTCCTTCCATGCCCAGCCTGGTGACATTTGCCTCTTCTCCCAACCCCGCCAGGGCCTTCAGACCCCGGACTGGGACGGGGAACTGGGGTTGGGTGGCAGTGGATGCGGCCCCTTTCCCAGGGCAGGTAGCCAACTTCCCATGATTGTCCGCAACCCCATCCCCACCCCTGGCCGGCAGGCCCTGATTGGCCTGGCCCGGCCAGGCCTAGGGACCCTACCCATGCATGAATTCGTGCAACAGGCCTCTAGTCAATGTATAATATCTATAAGATAGATCATTTTATAATGGATATTTATAGAAGTGATATAACAAACGAATTTTTTAAAGGAAGAAATGTAATTTGGAGATAATGTTCACATTTTAAAACTTATATACATGAAAAGTAGGTGTTTGTTTTTTAAATGTTTGAAGATTAAATGTGTTTGAGTATTCCTAAGGCTTGCATCACTTGTTTTAAGTTATTCTGTTACCTAATTTTAGTTCTAATTAATTTTCTCGGGGAATACCAGTACCACTGACTAATGTTTCAGATTCGACTTCCATCTAACTTGAGTGTGTTCATACAGAGCTGTGTTCTTTGGACATAGGCTTTTACACATAATTCTTTCGAACCTCACAAATGACTAATAATAAATCATAAGGGAGTGTCGAGAATACTGGCAAACGCAGACCCATTAGTAGAGTGAACTAGCAAGCTTATATTTACTGTGCTAAAATTTTACACATATTCCTCTGTTGCTATATTAAAATTTTACAAATTAGTAAGACTTTTTCGCTGTTACCACTTTGAATGTTTTTTGGGTTTTTTTGTTTTTTTCACTAGAAAAAAATGCAAGAATTGGAAGCAAAACTTCGTGAAGAAGAAAAGGAAAGAAAACGTATGCAGGCTAAAGCAGCTGAGGTAAATTGAAATGTGAACAACTAGGTCCCTCATGTTTTGTACTGTTTTTATATAGGTAGATGGTTAACTGTGGACTACTTAGATTATTTATATTTTGGAATGGTTCAGTATATAAATTCTTAGATGTAGTTTAATATGGAAAATTACAAACATTTTTACAGAGTAAAACCTGAAAAACAAAAAAAAAAACAAAAAACCTGAGCATTTCTTTAGACTTTTTCAGATTGTGAGATTTCTGTCAGGATTTGGTATATGCCCTTGACCAGGGATTAAACCACAACCTTGGCATATCCAGACAATGCTTTAACCAACTGAACTATCTGGCCAGGGCTCAATCAGTATTTAAAAAAATCAGTAGGTTGAAAAATACCAGAAACTGTATACATAATGTAATTAATAATACCTAATCATGTAAAACTTCACACAGGTCACTATTAGAAATATATTAAAGCCATCGTTTGTCATTCTATTTATAGGTGCTTTCTTTCCCTTGGTGGTCTCAAGACAGAAGTAGAGGTAGAGGGCTGCCCCAATAGCTATTGACATATTAATTCACAAAAGCTACCATATTAGGCAAATGAGTTTCACTTACTAGTCTTGGCTTTTTTTTTGTTTGTTTGTTTTTTACTTTTATTCATTTCAGAGAGGTAAGGAGAGTGAGAGAGAGTTAGAAACATCAGTGATGAGAGAGAATCATTGGTTGGCTACCTCCCACAGCAGTCCTTGTTTGAAATCCTTAATAATTGCTTGTGGATTTCCTCTGATGTAGATAGAAAATTATTTTTATTGTAGTTACTAAGCTTCTAGAGAAATGGGGCTTGATTACATTTGCTGACATACCATCTAGTTCTTTTGGACATAAATTTCCAGTTCCTTTTTCTGATATCATTAAGTGTATGAGTTTTTAAAAGAGGAAGAAATGTATTTGCTTTCAAGCTGCTTTTGTGTCAGGTGCTGTTACAGATTCTGTGTGTGAAAGAAAGAAAATCCTGACGTATCAGATTGCAGTTAGATATAGTACATTTAACTTATCATCTATAATTTATGGAGCAGCTCCAAATAAGGGAGCTTCAAGATAGATTGAGATGCTGGTATTGATTTAAAGTGTTTGACAGATATTGACAGATTGGTTACAGACATACTTATACAGCCATGATGTATTTTTTAATCAGATACTCCTGTAAGTTTTAGAGGCTTTTACATGGAAAATCTCAAATTTGAATTCTAGCTTTTATTTCTACAGCCTTAACTTTAGGCTCATATTTTTTCTAGTTGCAGACAGGTCTAGAAACAAATAGACTTATATTTGAAGATAAGGAAACTCCTTGTGCCCCCTGTGCAAGAAGAATTAAAAAAAAGAAGTCAAGACCACCAGAAAAGGTATGAAAGCAACCAGTAAGTCAGTGTACTGATTATTATTATCATAATTTATGTGAAAACACTCATAAACCCTGTAATATTACAACCTTGGACGAGTAAATTAAATCTATTTCATTCTCAGTTTCTTCATTGGGAAGATGGGGATAAGTAATACCCACTTCTAAATTTTCCCGATAGTTAGATAATATATATGAAAACATTTTAGAGCTACAAAACACTCCATAAATATTAGTTGTTAATAATCAGTATTGTATTAATTACTCTTTGCTCTTGAAATATTTTGTACTAGTATACACAAACACAGCACTAGACTGTAATTGCTATTTTGTCAGGTTTCATTTTTTCTTTCCTAGACTAGGATGCAAGTATTATTAGGAACTTGAGACCATAATATAAATGAGGCAAGTAGTGGCCCAGGAGTAAGCTGGAGTTTCAGGTTATCATATACTAGTATAGTTAGCTTTTACTGTCATGTTAGTAAAACTGTTTTTCTTTCCTTTCCATTCAGAAAAGTTCTAGGAACTATTTTGCTGCTCAGCCACATTATAGATTATGCTTGGGTGATATGCCATTTGTAGCTGGGAAGGTGAGTTGGTTGAACTCTAGATTTTTTTTTGTTTAACTTAGATCTTTGAATTAAATTTACCTGTTTGCCTGTATACCTAAAAATGGTGGAAATATTTTCTGCTCTATTGTGGATCATAGTGATGTAAGGATGAGATGGAAGAAGGTTTTATGGGATTGGGGGAGTAGGGAGGATACTAGGAGGACACTTTAAAACAGAGAAATTTTTTGTGGAAGGGAATTTACTAACAAAAGGAGAGACCCCAGTTTGGAGAAGGTGTGGTTGCAGAGAAGGATCAAGGGAATAAGAAACAGTACATTTGTAGCATTGAATTTTTAGTGTCAACCCTGTTGATTTCTATTTAGATAAGGATATTTAAGTAAATAAAAATCACATTCTGGTTATCTTCACTTCCATATTACTTATAAGACTCATTCTCCAAAAAGCACTTATACATAGAATTGAATCTTATTTTCCTTTAGTGCTTAAATATAGAGATGATAACTTTGTCAAATATCAGCAAGTACTGAGTAATTTCTACTAAGTGCTTAACACTGTTAGTTTATACCACTTTTGATGAACTGTTTGTGTTGGTGTGTGTGTGTGCGCACACACACAGCTAAATTGTGCGTTTATGAATTTGAGCGGATTTGGGAATAAATTTTTATTTGTCCTTTATTTAATTTTAAATTCTCCTCCCTTCCCCCCTCCCCATCATTGAATTGTCAGTGAAAGCTTGGGAATTAACTGTTTCCAAGATTTTCCACTTGCCTTTTGTAGGAAGCACAGATTGCTTGGAAAAAAAGTATTGCATTGGCTCTATACTATCCCCTACCCTGAAATTACCCTGTTGTTGGATTGCAGAGCATCTTTTGACCTGTGTTATATCCTTTATCTTTTATTCCTACCAGACTTCTTCTGTTTCACCATAGAATATTTGATACAGGTTGGAAATAGAGGTTCTCAAGGGATAGCCAGAATCACCCAGTATGCATTTGAAAAAGCAGATTACAAAGCCAACCACAACCCTACTAAGTCAGAAGTTTCTGGATGTGGGGTCTAGAAAGTCTCTATTTTTTAAAATGTATTTTTATTGATTTCAGAGAGGAAGGGAGAGGGGACAGAGAGAGAGAAACATAAATGATGAGAGTGAATCATTGATTGGCTGCCTCCTGCATGTCCCCTAATAGGGATCAAGCCCACAACCTGGGCATGTGCCCTTGGTCAGAATCGAACCCAGGACCCTTCAGTCCACAGGCCAATTCTCTATCCACTGAGCCAAACCGGCCAGGGCTAGAAAATATTTTTAACTGTTCCCTGGTCCCACTCTAATGTTCAGTGTAATTAGGAAAGCACTGACACACCGCCCTGTTCAATTTTTTTGTGTAAACATTCAGAACAATGATTGTATGTTCTGTTAAAATATATCTATCGGTGAAGACATCTTTTTACCTCAGACATCCCATCATATTTCTAGACTGCTTTATTTGAAAGTGCCTAAGTGAGTTGAAATCTGTCACTGTGTAAATTCTACTCATTGGTCTTTTTTTACTCATAGGGATTCACATGGAACATATGAGTAAACCCATGACTATTGTAAAATTTAAAAAATTTTGAAGATAGCTTCATCTTATCCTTATTCTAGGTTATAAATAAAGACCATTTTCTTCACTTATTCATAAGATGTGCTTTATGAGTTTCTTTACTGTCTCATCACTCTTTTTGCTCCTAAGTTGAATGTAACCTTCTAAATGGGCTGTGACTAGCACAGAATAGTCTTTGTCATATTCTGGATAATCTCTTAACTCAGCCTAGTATCACATTAATTTTATGGGATAAGCTGAACTATCTCTTTCATTCAGTGCTTTTTGAGTCAACTAAAATTACAGATCTTTTGTTGCTGCTGCTGTTGTTGTTGTTAATCTTCACCTGAGGATATATTTTCCATTTATTTTTGACAGAGTGGAAGGGAGAGGGAGAGACAGAGAGAAACATTAATGTGAGAGAGAGACTTAAATTGGTTGCCTCCTGCATATGCCCCAACCAAGGCTGGGCAACTGAGGTACGTGCCCTTGACAAGAATTGAATCTGCGACCTTTCAGTCCATGGGCCAATGCTCTAACCATTGAGCAAACCAACTAGGACAATTACAGATCTTTTACTGACTCTTTGCATCACCCTCTGTAGATTTTGTACTTGTGGAATTGATTTTTTAAATACAGACTTTTAATCTAATGAAGCTCTATAAGAATGGATTCACCCACTCTCACATTAGATTAGAATCAAGTTCAGTCTTCCATTATATTTCTATTATTTCCAAATTTAATTGCCTATCTTTGATAATTCTCACTGATGTCATTAATACAAAGATTGAACAAGACAGATTCAAAGACAACTTTTCAACCTGAGCTTCCCTTTTGAAGTTATTTATGTTATTCAGACAACTGTGTCACCTAGCTGAGTGTTTCTCAAACTACCTATTGTGTAGGACCAGTATTGTAATTACACATTGTCATAGACCAATACTTTTGTAAAATGCAACAAAAGTGAATTACTAGAGCGCTAACCGGTTTGGCTCAGTGGCTAGAGCGTCAGCTTGCGGGCTCAGGGGCCCCAGGTTCGATTCCGATCAGGGGCATATACCTTGGTTGCGGGCACATCCCCAGTGGGGAGTGTGCAGGAGGCAGCTGATCGATGTTTCTCTCTCATCGATGTTTCTAACTTTCTATCCCTCTCCCTCCCTCTCTGTAAAAAATCAATAAAATATATATTTTTATAAAAAGTGAATTACTAGAAAAATAAAATTAAAAAGATAAAATACAAGTCCCTATACTTTTATTACTAGATTCAACAGACACAAAATTACATTAATAAATAACAATAAAAAAATAACAGGAAAAAGATTTTCAAAAACTACTGCTTATTGAGCGTCTAATCTAATAAAAGAGAAACATGGTAATTGGCATACGACCGCTACCCTTCCCATTGGCTAATCAGGGAGATATGCAAATCAACTGTCAGCCAAGATGGCGGCAGGCAGCTTGAAACTAACATGAGGCTTGCTTGCTTCAGTGACAGAGGAAACCAATGTTCCCCGTCTGCCTTGCAGGCCTCTGAGCCTGGAGTTTGAAACATTTTAACAAATATAGAAGGTAAAAAAAAAAAAAAAAAAACCCAAAA
>NW_006293232.1:1194192-1196278 GCF_000327345.1 Myotis davidii | reverse complement strand
CGAAGCCAGCAGGGCGTCACCCCCTGAGGGGTCCCAGACTGCGAGAGGGCACAGGCCAGGCTGAGGGACCCCCTCTTCCCCTTGAGTGCACAAATTTTTGTGCACCGGGCCTCTAGTGTATATATAAGCAGTTAGTATAATAAATACATATTGCAAGTTATGAGCAATGTAGTGATTCAACACATTTTTCAATTTAAATACCACATATATCAATGTTTAAAGTTGTTAATGAGACATGAATTTGGATCTTGATAATCAAGGTTGTAATGATAGTGTAACTAGAAAGAGGAGTATATATATCTACATCATTTAATTGTAGTTGAATTAAAATTATCTTGATAAACATGAATTAACTTTTATTTTGAAATGATTGTAGATTCATAGGACATTGAAAGAATAATACAAAAAGGTCTCTTTACCTCATTTCTAACATAGTGTATAACTAAAGTACAGTATCAAAACCAGGAGATTGCCATCAGTACAAACACAGACTTCTTCAGACTTCTGTAGTTTTACATATACTCCTGTGTGTGCTTTATGCATATACTCAGGCACAGATCAGTGCAGTTTTATCATGTAGGTTTGTGTAACCACCACCATACCATATCTACAATTTTGTCATTTCAAAAATGTTATGTAATCGAAGCATACAGTTGTACCTTTTTTGAGATTGAATGAAAACTTTTTTACTCAGCATAATTCCCTTGAGATCCATCAAATTATTTTGTGTCCATATAAGTACTATTCCGTGGTGTGGATATACCAGTTTGTTTAACCATTCATTCACCCATTGAAGGATATTTGGGTTGTTTCCAGTTTTTGGCATTTACAATTAAAGCCAGTATGAACGTTTACGTACAGAGTTTTGTGTGGACATGTGTTTTACATTCCCAGTAGTAGTGTATGAAAGATGCAGGTTTTCCACATTCTCACCAGCATTTAGTATTGTCACTTTTTATTGCAGCTGTTCTGATTAGTATTTTGTGATCCCTCACTGTGATTTTAATTTGTATTACCCTAATGATTAATGATGTTTGAATTTCTTTTCACTTATTTGACATCTATATATTCTCTAGCAAATTGTATGTTTATATCTTTAGCTTTTTAATTTAATTTTCCTTATCACTATTAAGTTTTGAGAGTTCTATATGTATATGTATTTTAGAGACAAGGCATTTTTAAGAGATGTGGTTGCAAGTGCATTCTTCCAGTCTGTAGCTTCTCTTTTCATCCTCTTAACAGATTGTTTCACAGAGGAGAAGCTTTTCATTATGACAATGTAGTTAATTGATTTATTTGCTTTTATGGATTATGCTCTTGATGTTATATCTAAGAACTCTGCCTTAGACTTATGTTATATAGATTTTCACCTATTTTCTGTTTTATATTTAAATCCATGAGCCACTTAAAGTAATTTTTATATACAGTATGAGGTTATTAGGTCAAGATTCATTTTTTATTCTGTTCGGTATATGTGTTTGCTTCTTTGCCAATACACACTGCCTTGATTACTGTGGCTTTTTATAGTAAGTCTTAACATCAGGGAAAGTGATCCCTCCTACTTTATTCTTCTCTTTTCAAAATTGTATAACTTTTCTAGCTCCTTTGCTTCTCCATATGAATTTTAAAATAAACTTGTCTCTAAAAGAAAAAAACCTTACTGGATTATGATAGGAATTTTAAGTGTAGACCAGTTTGAAGAGAATTGACATCCTTGTTGAGTGTTCCAGCCCATGAATACAGTATATCTCTAATTTACTTAGATCTTTGATTTCTTTTATCAGTGTTTTATGGTTAACATAATAATTTCATGTTTTATTAGATTTATACTCAATTTTTTGAGTGATTATAAATTGTAGTTAGTTTGCATTTCAGTTTCTCTATGATCATTGCTAGTACATTTAATTTTTGTATGTTGGTTTTACATTCTGTTACCTTGCTGAATTCACTTATTAGTCCTAGGAATTATTTTTTGGATTATATAAGATTTGCCATGTAGAGAATCATGTCATCTATAAATAGGACAGTTTTAATTTTTCCTTTTTAATTGGTATACCTTTTATTTCCTTCTCTTGTCTTATTTAAT
>NW_006293232.1:1187930-1193933 GCF_000327345.1 Myotis davidii | reverse complement strand
GACCTAGAAGCACATACACTGTTTAATAGGGAAAATAGACATGCAAACACCATTACAATCTTTTGTGATAAATATTGTGATAGAGATAAAGGCCATAAGTGATCTAAGTTTGGACAAATTAATTACCTGGATATTTTATGGAAATTTTTAAAAATTACATATTTGTGGGTTTTAAAGAATAGCATAGAAGTTGTCACACACAAAAATATGGCATGTGCAAATAGTTTGTTCAAATAATGGAGAGAAATTAGGAGATGGGACATGAGGCCAAGGAGTATAAATTGTAGATCAGTTTTTATAAAGCTTTATTTTCTAGGTTCAGGAGTTTGGAACCAGTGGGCTTAACACCAGAGGATTTCAAATAGAACAGCCTGTTTAGAATACTATTTTAGAGTTGCTGATAGCACTGTGCAGTTAGAGACTGAAGAGGCTAGGAGCAGAGATACCAGTTAGGATGCTCATCCTATGAGGTGAGTGCATAAACCAACTGAATTGACAGTAGGATGGAGAATAAAAGGGGGATTAGAGATTTTTCAATTGTTAAATCCTTGGTAGTTGGTAATTGATTTAACTAGACTAGGAGACATAGGCTTTTGGGGAGGTAGGGGGAGTTCTTTTTTTTACCCAGGATAGAGAGTGAAAAAAAACACAAATTTCAAGGATGAGGCTTCTAATTATTTCTCATTTTTCTTCAGTCTACGAGTCCCAGTCATGCTGTTGTAGCCAATGTCCAGCATGTCTTGCATCTAATGAAGCAACACAGTAAAGCCTTGTGTAATGATCGAGTAGTCAGCAGTGTTCCTTTGGCAAAGCAAGCATCTTCACGAAGTGGGAAAAGTAAGAAGTTGTCAGTAAGGCCGTCCTCCTCTAGCAGCATTAATGAAGAGTTGTTAGAAGTCTTACAGACTTTACAAGATGAATTTGGGCAAATGAGCTTGTGAGTTTTAATTTTGCTTTTTTTTTTAATTACATTTAGTTGTAAAATCTTGTTTTAACTTCTTGGTGACTTTACTAGTCATATTTTGTTTGTTTAACAAATATTTGTTCAACACAGTTCTTGCACCAACCATTGAGCAAGTAACTAGGACAATAACAAACATAACAATTACTATCACTGGTAATTTGGAAATTTGCCCTATTAAAAAAAATTGAGACTTTTTTAAATGCATGAACAATGGTCCCATGGTGAGTGAGATGCATGACCTAATCATGATAACACAGGAAACTTAACCAAACCTTACTTTTGTTTTTATATAGTGATCATCAGCAACTTGCAAAACTTATCCAAGAATCACCAACTACTGAACTGAAAGAAAATTTAGAGTGTGAACTGGAAGCATTAGTGACAAGGATGGAGGCAAAAGCCAATCAAATAACTAAAGTTCGGAAATATCAAGCCCAGGTAACTCAGGTTTCCCGTACTCATTTCTAATGATTAAAAACAAAACAGTACCAAAAAAACCCTTTTTTTTTTCAAGTATATGAATTTATGACATTGTACGTGTATCATAGATAGGGAGCTACAGAAAGTCTTTCTGTACTGTAGCACTTGTTAATTTGGTTTATTATTAAGAATTGGTGTTAAGTGGGCTAGGAAAAAAGACACTGTCTTTTAGTCTCTTAGAATCTTTGAAATGCTGATTATGTTTCATATTCTGATCTTTATATGAACAGACTTAATTTCTGTGATGAATATAAATGGCTCTGATTTTACTCAAATCATTTTAAAAGCACCTAGAACTTTTCATTTCTAATCTTTAGTTATATGGTTACTAATTATATTAAATTAATAAAACCATTTAGTACCTATTAAGTGCAGTGGGAAGTCACACGCCAAGGTTCTCATCTAGATGCACTTCTATCAGGGTAATCAGTGACTACAATTGGGGAGAATGAGAGAGATTGGAGGTGTGTTTTAGAAGTAGGAATATCAGGGGTACTTGCTGCTGGCTCTCATGTGGACTGAAATGTAGAAAACAGAGAGCGGAATATGGTTGGCTGACGTTAATTGGTAGCTATATAACAGGCACAGAGCAGGTGCTATGCATATGTCATCTAAAACCTGATGTTTTAAGCACTTTTTCTAAAGATTGTTTTCCAAAAAATAAATATGATTCTTCTAGGAGTAATAATATGATTTGTTTTTTGTACATTAGACTTGACTTTGTTCTTTCTAATAGAACATTGACATGCCAGCAGCAATTCATTTTAGCCAGCAGCTAAAGTAAAAATAAAGCTTCCCTATTAATATTAAATTACACTAATTATAGTGAAATAATAAAAATTATTTTCATATATTAGTACATTACCACTACATCTCTTCATCCATCTGGAACATGCTTCTTTGCCTGCTCAGACTAGAATGCCTTTCTTCTCTCCTTCATCTACTATCCTTCATTTCCCTTGTCCGATATTTTTCCTGCCAAGTGTTCTGCACTTTGGCAACATGACCTTAACTTCTGATATTGCACCACAATTGATGTGTTTACTCTTGTTTACTTATTGGTATGTCACTATATATTTTAAGCACTAAGTATTAAATGACTGGTAAATTAGATTTTTGAAGTCTTAAAAAAAATAAACCCAGAATATATTATTTTTATTTTATTATTTTTAATTTTTATTCATTTTAGAGAGGAAAAGAGAGGGAGAGAGAGATAGAAACATCAGTGATGAGAGAGAATCATTGATTGGCTGCCCCCTGCACACCCCACACAGGATCGAGCCCACAACCCCGACATATGCCCTGACGGGGAATCCTGGTTCATAGGTCAATGCTCAACCACTGAGTCACACCAGCCAGGCTATATTACTTGCATTTTGGTATGAGAGTTTAAAGTACCGGTTGTCAGAAGAGAATGTTTTCATTAAATTTTTCTTTTTTCCTTGACTTGGTTATTTACTATAGCTGGAGAAACAGAAGATAGAAAAGCAGAGAAGGGAACTAAGAACCACCAAAAAGACTCTTGATGAAGAAGGAAACAGCAGCAGCCGTTCTGGAAACACAGGGACCACGAATAAGAAGGACTGTACCAAACCCAGACCTGGGGAAAAAAGCAGGAAAAATCTTCAGTTACTGAAGGACATGCAAACACAGGATTCGGCGAGAACAAACAAACAAACGCCGGCCGCGGAAACAGGGAAGGCTTGGTTTCTGTAAACTCTTCTTTTACGGGCACTGCATGGTCAGGTCAGCTCTGCAGGCTGCCCCCTTTAGGCTCAGTCCTCCGTGATCACAGAACCCAGCTTTCAAATCCTCCGGTGGTGCCAGGAATCCCGCAGATCTCCTTTCCCCAGTCAGGGGCTGTGCCTGTCCCAAGGGACGCGGCTGTCTGCCACGCGGTCTCCCTCTAACCCTCTGGGCTCAGAGGTCTGGCTACCTTTCCTGCCCAAATCCCTGTATTTTTTTTTACCTTTCCAGGGGAGTTCTGCCCTTCCCGGCTGCAAACCGTCTCACCAGCTGAGCAATTTCGCCAGTTCGGGGTGGGTGTTATTAGTTTCAGCTGCTCACTCCATTTGCTCTGGGACATGACCTGTGATGCCTCTGCCTATATCGCCGTCATCTTCTTTCTCCCCCACATTTGCTTTTAAATACTATGTGTTTGTAATCATGCTATTCAGTTCAAAGAATTATGGGTTTTAATCTATGAAGAACCCCTTGGATATTTAATTTTATTGATGTAAAGTATGAGTGCAGTCTTAACTGTACACGTGCAATTGTTATGTTAATAATGTAAATCATTTTGAATATATAAAATCGTTAACCTTTTATAAATTTGCCATTTAAGTCAATAAAAGCAGTTTTTTTAAGGAAACACTGAAATTTTCCTTAACAGCCTGTTAAGAAAGGCTTTATTTGTTGTAATTTTTTTCAATGCATTTCCAAGTAATAGCATATTCAAAAAAATAAGAATATGTGGTATTTATAAGTACATAATTTATTTGCCTTTCTCATGCTTACATGGAAACTAAATCCAAAAAAATTGAATTATCTTGTGGTACAGGATATGGTACTCTTCGGGTACTAAGGAACACAGTAACCACATATCAAAGAAATTCATTTTTATGCCTCCTCTGGGATTGAAATAAATTTCTAGGATTTTTTCTAGATAACCAACATGAATTGTATTGGCTGTCCAGGCACTATACTTATTAAATTATTTTTCTATAGAGTTTTTATTTTAGGATCTTTACATTTGGGAGTATTTGTGAATTTACTGAAATTGTATGTAAACTTTTGCTTGCATGTACAATTTTCTGATGAGCAGGTTTGTATCTTCATTGAATGCATAGCTCTGAGTCCACAGACCCAAGGAATCACTGTTCCACGACATGGAAAATATTTCTTGTGTCTCAATCACTTTTTAACTATTAAAATTTTGTTGCCTTTGTTTTTGAATTCCATGTCATTACATTGTGTAACCCTCACTTGCATTGTAGTGGCTCAAAGTCCCAATTAGAAGAGTGGTTTAATGTTGGTAAAACCCATCCCACCCTTCAGCTAGGAGTCAAACCAAAATATTCACTCCATCTTTTGATACCCTCAGGTGAAAACTGAAAACAAGAAAATACTGCTTCAGCCTCTTAATTTGAATTTACAGCAGAAGATTATGTTGTCATTCATCCAATTCTGTTGTATGAGAGCTTTGTTGCAATACATTTCAAATACAAGAATCTTCTGTGTGTAAGGTGCCAATATGGATACTAAGCTGAGTAAGAAAGGTATGTTTAAAGGTAGGTGGTAGATACTTGAATCATCGTTTCAATACAATGTGAATGCAGTGGTGATAGCATGGGCACACGTTATAGGAGCACAGAGAAAGGTGGGGCATGCAGAGAAGGTACCCAGGTATCAGGGGAAACCTCCAGGAGAAGGAAATGATGCCTAGAGAATAGGTAGGAATTAGCCACAAGGGAGAACAGTTTCAGGTCAACAAGATAAAATGAATCTGCAGTTTACATAGGAGCATTGTGACTAGCTAAGTAGAACTGGTACATATATAAATGTTGATGTATGCAGATAAGAAAAATAGGGTAAGCAGATGAGTCACAGGATGCTACTAAGGCACTTCAACTTAATCATATTGGTCTCTCAATTGTGTATTCCTTATCCTAAAGGAAAAAGTAGTTCCTATATGACCAATATTCATAGATATTTATGAAGTTATACATAAAACTCAATGTTCTCTGCAAAAATGTCTTCAATAATTCTGTCCCTTTTTAAAATTAGATTGGGTTTGTTAAATTTATGAGCTCTTTATGTATTTTGAGTGTTAATACCTTATCTGGTAAATGGTTTGCAAGAATTTTCTCCCACTCTGCAGGTTGTCTTTTCTCCCACTCTGCAGTTGTTTTTTGTTGCTTTTTTTGCTGTGCAGAATCTTTTGAATTTGTTGTAGTTTCATTTGTTGATTTTTGCTTTTCACGTCATGTAAAAGTATCATATACCTAAGAGCTTCTTTTCTACATTCTCTTCTAGTACTTTTTATGGTATTAAGACTTATGTATAAGTCTTTGATCCATTAGAATTGATTTTGGGGATTTTCTATAGATAAAATCATATCAGTAAATAAAGACAATATTTCTTGTCCTTTCCTACCTGGATGCATTTTATGTATTTGTTTTGCCTAATTTCTCTAGCTAGGACTTCTAATACTATGTTGAATAAGTAGTGAAGGTGGGCATCAATGTTGTGTTCCTGACTTTAGAGGAACAAAGTTGAGTATGTTAGCTATGGATGTGTCTCATGATTATGTTGAGGAAAGTACCTCCTATATTCAGTCTGTTAAAAATTTTTATCCAGAAAGGATGATGTATTTTGCCAAGTGTTTTTTCTGCACCTATTGAAATGATCATGTGATTTTTATCTTTCAATTTAGATATGTGATATATTACATTTATTGAGTTGTATATTTGGAATTATCCTTGTACCCCAGGGACAAATTCCACTTGATCATGGTGTATAATACTTTTAAATGTGTTCTTGAATTTGGTTTCTTAATA
>NW_006293232.1:1165125-1186841 GCF_000327345.1 Myotis davidii | reverse complement strand
CAACCCTTTCACAGGGGTTGCCTAAGACCATCCTGCATATCAGATGTTTACAGTATGATTCATAACAGTCAACATTACAGTTATGAAGTAGCAACGAAAATAATTTTATGGTTGGGTCACAACATGAGGAACTGTATTTAAAGGGCCAGAAGGTTGAGAACCACTGGATTGGAGCTAAAGTGAGTTTTTGGTACACAGCATTTAGTTGTGTCTTGTTTTCAACCCATTTACATTTAGGGTTTTTATCCTGTATAATAAAGAGGTAATATTCAAATTAACCCTAACGCTGTCACAAGATGGCTGCGGCCACAGCAGAGGTGGGGTTCCTATAACAGGCCGTAACAAGCGATCAGCGTGGCGCCGGGGCAGGAGACCTGAGGCTGCGCCCCCTGCCCAGCGGTACTTGACCGGGGACCTCAGACTGCGCACCCCCTCTACTCCTCCTGCCCAGCGGGGCTTGATGGGGGATCTCAAAGCATGCCCACCCCCCAGCGCTGGGCCAGGAGACCTCAGTTTATGAAATTGTATGTAAACTGGCTGGGGGCCCTGAGGCTGCACCCCCCGCCCGGCAGGGCTTGATGGGGGTGGGACCAGCCTGGTCTGGATCTCACACAATGGGGGTCATGGCGGCCAGGTTTGGGTCTTGCGTGATTTCGAGGCATGCACGGGTGGATGGGGACTTGACTCTGCGTCCCACAGTGCGCCCCAGACTCTGACAGGAGGAAGATTTTCATACACATTTTACTAATTTTCTTTCATCTCTGACATACCTATTATAGACAAAGGGCATTGAGCAACATTAAAATATTTCCTCTAATTCCCTTTTAATGTGCACAAATTTCATGCATCTGGGGCACTAGTTAATATAAGGGCTTACTACTGCCATTTCATATTTTACTGTCCAGTTATTTTGTCTCCATTGTTTTTCCTTCTGTTTTGAGTCCACTTTTGTAAGTTGCTGGCTTTTCATGTTTCATGTGTCTTCTCTAAATGTTTGCTTTTTGTTTACCATAAGGTTTACATAAAGCATCTCAGATAAAATAGTCCCATTTTGTGCTGATAGCAATTTATCATTCTTTACCTATAAAAGTTCCATCCTTTCACACCTTCCCTTTTGTGTTTTTTTGATGTCACAGATTATCCTTTTATTCTGTGAAATTTTTAACAGGTTGTAGTAGCTATAGTTATTTTAAATACTACCTTTATGCTGTAATTGTTTACTGTATTCTAAAATAGAGTTAAAGTTTTCAAATTCTGTCATCTTAGTAAGAGTTTGTGTACTTCCACCTTTTTATTTGTTTGAAGACCTTCTTTCAACATTTCTTAAAAGGCAGTTGGTGAACTCCCTCACTTTTTGTTAAGAAAATTTTTATTTCTGCTGCATATCGGAAGGATAACTTTCTTTGCAAGTATTCTTGGGTAGCAATTTTTATCTTTCAACATTTTGAATATGTCTTTGTACTGTCTCCTGGTCTGTAGAATTTTCTGCTTAGAAATCTGCAGATAGCCTAGGAGTTTGTTTGTAGGTTAATGGCACCCCCTCCCCCAGCTGCATTTAAAACTCTTTATAAACTTATTTAATAATCATGGTGATGGTCTTATGCATTGAGATAATTCAGTGTTCCAATAGCTTCTTGAACTTGTATGTCCAGTTTCTTCCCCGGGTTTGGGAAATTCTTGGCTGTTATTTCTTTAGATAATCTGCTGCTTTCTCTCTTTATACCCAATAATCTTTTTTTAAATATCTTTATTGTTGAAAATATTACATAAGTCCTCCTTTTCCCCCCATTAACCTCTTCCACCTGCTCCTGTCTCCCCTTCATATCCCCTCCCCCCCTTTCCAGGTCCATCCATGCTGTCCCAAAAGGTAAGACTTCTTTCTTTTTTATTGCGGAGTAGTATTCCATTGTGTAAATGTACCATAGTTTTATTATCCACTCATCTGCTGATGGGCACTTAGGCTATTTCCAAGTTTGAGCTGTTTGTACTGCTATGAACATAGGGGTGCATATATTCTTTCTGATGAGTGTTTTGGGTTTCTTAGGATATATATATTACTAAAAGTGCAATTACTGCGTCAAATGGGAGTTCCATTTATTTTTCAAGGAAACTTCATAGTGTTTTCCCTAGTGGCTGCACCAGTCTGCATTCCCACCAGCAGTATACAAGGGTTTCCTTTCTCCACCTCACCAACACTTGTTGGTTGATTTGTTGATGATAGCCATTCTGACAGGTGTGAGGCAATACCTAATTGTCATTTGAATTGCATCTGATTACTGACTTTGAGCATTTTTTTATGCGACTCTTGGCTTTCTGTACGCCCATGTTGGAGAAATGTCTATTTAGGTCGTTTCCCCAGTTTTTGATTGGATTGTTTGTCTTCCTTTTGTTAAGTTGTATGAATTCCCTATATATTTTCGAGATTAACCCCTTATCTATCATTGGCAGTAATGTTCTTCCATGCAGTAGGCTCTTATTATTTTGTTGATGGTTTCTTTTGCTGTGCAGAGCTTTTATTTTGATGTAGTCCCATTTGTTTATTTTCTCTTGTTTCCATAGTCCTAGGAGATGTATCCCTAAACATACTGCTATGAGAGATGTCTGAGATTTTGTTGCCTTTCTAGGACTTTTATGGTTTCACATCTTACATTTAAGTCTCACATTCATTTTTAGTTTATTCTTCTGTATGGTGTATGTTGGTGGTGTAGTGTAATTTTTTTTGCATGTACCTGTCCAATTTTCTCTACACCTTTTATTGAAGAGACTGTCTCTTCTCCATTGTATGCTCTTGCCTCCTTTGTCAAATATTGAGCATAATCACTTGAGTTGATTTCTGGATTCTGTTTTGTTCCAATTGGTCTATATGCCTGTTCTTGTGCCAGTGCCAGGCTGTTTTGAGCACAGTGGCTTTGTAGTATAACTTGAAATCTGGTATTTTTGGAGTGTTCTAGGTCCGTGAAAAATGCCATTGGTATTTAATAGGGATTGCATTGAATCTGTAGGTTACTTTGGGTATTATGGACATTTTAATGATGATGAGTCTACTGATCCATGAATATGATATATCCTTCCACTTTTTTATATATCTCTCTGTCTCTTTTTTAAACACCCTGTAGTTTTCAGAGTATGGGTCTTTCACCTCCTTGGTTAAGTTTATTCCTAAGTATCTTAATATTTTTGTTGCAATGGTATTTGGGATTGTTTTATTCATTTCTCTGAGAGTTCATTATTGGTGTAAAACAATGCTATGAACTTTTGGGTGTTCATTTTGTATCCTATGTTTCTGAATCCATTTATTAAATCCAGTAGTTTTCTGATGGGAGTCTTTTAGGGATTTTCTATGTACAGTATCATGTCACCTGCAGTTGAGTTTTACTTCCTCTTTTCTAATTTGGATGTATTTTATTTCTTCTTTTTTTCTGATTACTATGGCCAGGACTTCCAGAACTATGTTGAACAGGAGTGGTGAAAGAGGGCATCCCTATCTTGTTCCTGTTCTTAGGGAAGATGGTTTTAGTTTTGCTCATTATGATGTTGGATGTAGGTTTGTCCTAATATGGCCTTTATTATGTTGAGGTATGATCCCTCTAGTCCTACTTTGCTGAACATTTTTATCAAAAAAAGATGTTGGATTTTGTGGAATCCTTCTTCTGCATTGATTGATATGATCACATGATTTGTGTCTTGCATTCTGTTTGTGCTGTATCACATTTATTGATTTGCAAATATTGTATCAAGCTTGCATCCCCAGAATAAATCCCACTTGGTCATGATATATGATCTTTCAAATGTATTGCTGGATCTGATTTCCTAACATTTTGTTGAGGATTTTTTAAAAAATATATATTTTATTGATTTTTTACAGGGAGGAAGGGAGAGGGATAAGACAGTTAGAATCGATGAGAGAGAAACATCCCTCAGCTGCCTCCTGCACACCTCCTACTGGGGATTTGCCTGCAACCAAGGTACATGCCCTTGACTGGAATCGAACCTGGGACCTTTCAGTTCATAGGCCGATGCTCTATCCACTGAGCCAAACCGGTTAGGGCTTGTTGAGGATTTTAGCGTCTACATTCATTTGGGATATTGGCCTGTAATTCATTTCCTTTGTAGTGTTTTTATCTGGTATTGAAATTAAGGTAATGCTGGCCTCACAAGAGTTTGGAAGTGTTCCTTCCTTACCCAATAATCTTGTGTTGGCTTTTCTAATGGAGTCTGATGATTCTTGTAGGGTTTCTTCACTTTTTAAAAATTTCAGTTCTCCTTTTTCACCTGAATAATTTCTATATTCCTTTACTTTCTCATCCCTCTGATTTCTATTTGCAATGCTTTCTGATGCATTCTTCTCATTTATTGAGTTCAACTCCAGATTTTATTTAGAATTTCAATCTCTTGGTAAAATACTTCTTAGGTTCACAAATTATATTCTTGAGTTTATTGAATTGCCTTTCTGAGTTTCATATTTTGAATTCTTTATGCTGTGTCATTGGTTTTGTTTGCTGGAGTTTTTTCATTTTGTGATATATTGCCATGATTTTTCATAAGTTTTGACAAGTGTGCCTCTGCTGCCACCTTTGGGTAGTGAACATCTTTCTTATTTAGATAAGGTTTCATGCGTCTGCTTTGATTCTAACAATTCAACAGGTTGATAATTAGAAGTTCAGTTTCCAGAAGGTGGTGCTATAACGTAAGTTTTTATCTTATTGGAGCCTACTGGCTGCTGAAGTTGAAAATGCGTGCATAAAAAAAGGTGGCTTTTCCAAAAACAGGCTGGTGGCAGAAGGGGAGGTGGTGTGTGCTTAGCATGGTCATGGCTTTGCCTCTGCCCACAGCCCAATAGGAGGATCCTGGAGTTAGTCCAGAGGCAGGCCTCTTGCTGAAATCCTGGGGCAGTCAGCAGAAAACGTATACCTTCAGCTATTTGTCTTCTTCTTTCCTTTTCAGTCCCCTTCCCCAGTCAGAGAGGTCTCAGGTGGATGTTGGTGAAGAGCAATGGGACCCTTAGCTACAGTCCAGATGGCTCAGCAGACTTTCCCTCATCTCTTACTTTCCACCACCTCTGCAGCTTCCGTGGTTCTAGCCTCCTCCTCGGTCCAGTTCATCCCCTTTGGGGTGTCCTGGTGTGCAGTGCAGTCGTCTACATATCAGACCAAGATAATAAAAGCTTAAATGAGGAGAATGGTAGAATGAACAGGAGAGAATGGGTGTATAAAATATTTGGAATAGAAAACTCAGCTTTAATTCTGATAGACTGGCCACTTAACTCCTGATTATAAATTTCTTTAAGAAATTACACATAATGACAAAATTTTGCATACACAGGAAGAGCAGGGCTAAGGTTCAGACTATAGTGAATTAACAAGTGAAAAAACACTGTATTGTTTGAACCTATTTTCCCTCTAATATACAAGTCAAATTGAACATTTCATTTTGAAACAGATGCAAGGAGCATACCACTTTCCTCAAAAAAAAAAAATCCAAATAACATTTCTGCAAAAGAAACAATGTAAATAAATAGGATAAGGACAAAGTTTAGAAGTCAGTTGAAATTTGCTTTTATTTAAAGACCCAAGGGCCAAGAAGCTCCTTTGTTACAGTACATAACCTATGGCTCTTATAGAGTAACACAGGCATCAAGGAGTCCACGTTTATACCAGTACTGAACTCCTGCTGCAGCAGGTGCAGTGAAGCGGGAGTTCTTTTTCTGGCTTTCAGATTGTAATACATTTTTACATGCAGTAAGTTCTTTGGTAGACTTTATCATTCAGTGGAAGTACAGACTTTACAAAGGACAGTAGTAAAATATTTCATGTAAAATTTGAGCATAATGCTTATCATAAGCAATTTATAGATTTCAGAAAAAAATCCTTGTAAACTTTAAAATATTGCCTCAAAATTTAGCAATTCTGTGCTCAGATACACCAAAAGAAATCTAAAGTAGGGTAGATAATGAGCTTTTAAATGTTATTTCTAGTAATTGGTCAAGTGGAAACTAATCTGAAGAATGTGGAATTCTTTGAAATCCTGGACAGCTACTCAATAATGCATCTTAAATAAGTACATAAATAATGACCACAAAATTTTCAACTACACTATAATATCTTCAAGACTTTGCCTTATCATGTATGAAGAATGTGGGTGACCAAAGTAGATCAATTACACGCAAAAATAAAAAGAAAACGCAGGATGGGGAAAGGTGTGTCAGACTTGATCTGTCATGGGTTACAGTGTATATAATGCCGTGGAACGTCAGTGTTGGTTTGAAAAGTGATGCTCCTCCTCTCCTCTGTGCAATGAGCTCTCTTCCATCAAGAGTTATATTTTTGAAGTGGTTTGTATTTTGATTTTACCAGACACCAAAATTTATAAGAGCATTTTCCTTTTAAAATCAAACTTATTCCTACTGTAGATTTAGGATTGAAGCATTTTAATATTCTTTGGGTAACTTAATATTAGTGTTATGATCATGTAGTTATATATGTGGTTATTCCACTTAAGCCCCCTGCACTGCTACAGTTCTGAACTCAGATTTCAATAAATAAAGGACTGACTTTCTCTCATAGATGGGTTCTAAGTTCAGGAGACTTTACTCAGAGCTGCCATTTGTAATCAGGAGTTTGTGGTTGTGATGGCCCCGGCTAACGGTCCTTTCACACCACTGTCTGGACAGGAGTGACACACTGTGCAGGAGAATTGGCTCTCTCTGAGGATGAGGTTGATCGGTTGGAGATCTCTCTCTGTAGTTCCTCTACTTTTTTCTGAAGTTCTGCTCGTTTAGCAAGAAGTTCTTTGTATCTATTGTGAATGGGCTCCTACAAAAGCAAAACACCACAAAATTATTCCAACTAGACAGTTCTAAACAAACCCAAAGTCACATTCTGGTATGTAGTTCTGTCCCTAAATGTTAAAATGTGGGGTTTTCTCTAGCACCACTGCTCTTCCTCTGGCTTTCCCAGTGCCCATAGTATTTCCACAGAATACTCTAAAACTGGCAATTTTCCAAATATATCAAATAATTAACAATACAATCTAAAAGCCAATGTCAAGTAATTCCTATAGTTTAGATTAAGGTTTTTAGTCTTTTGAAGAGTTTAGTAGTTAGTCCACATTTCAAACTGAACCAAAATTTCCTATTTCTCTAACCTAATTAAGAAAGGCCTCTAGAAGTTATCCAGTCTGACACCTTCATTGTACAGGGGAGAAAGGACGAAACAGAAGTGTTATTTCCAAAGTAATCCAATCGAAGTCAGGAATGCTAAGAACCAAATATACCTATTACCCCTGTGGAGTGCTTTTTCTACTATACAGTTGTAACTATTAACCAGGAAAGGGAAAAGTTCTAAATATGCACATACTTTTTCTAGTTACTATACAATTGCATGGATGAAAACTCCTGCTGTGTATTGTACAGCATACCTGTGGTTTCATACATGGATTCCACCTCACATAATATCCCACCCAGAGCTCTAGGTGGCGCATGCTGGCTACTGGATAAAGGACGTGATTGGAGTAGCTCCCATAGAGAGGATTAGTGAAGTCTTCCAGCTGGCTGTTTATGTAGGACCACAGTGACACTGTCCTTTTAGGAAGGTTCTGTAAAAAGGAAAAGTCGAGATTCATCACATAAGCTCTTTGTACTTTAGAGGTATGTTGTGATCACTTCAGTGATATCCCCACTTACATTAAAATCAGAGGGTATTGGAAAACAGTGCAGTTCCTCAAAAAGGTAAACATAGAGTTACTGTGCCCATGATTCTACTCTTAGGTTTATACCCAAGAGAATTAAAAACAGGCACATAGAATTCTGTGCATAGATGTTCAAAGCAGCATTTTTTATAATGGCCAAAAAGTAGAAATCCAAACATCTATCAACTGACAATAGTTATACGATGGAACGTTCATCCATAAAAAGGTATGAAGTATTGATAACTGCTACAAATCAAACCTTATGCTACGTGAAAGAAGCCAGACACTGAGGCCATATCCTGAATAACTCCATTTCCATGAAACGTCCTGAAGGGGCAAATCCACAGACAGATTAGGGTTTGCCAGGGGCTGGGAGGGCAGGAGAATGGAGAGTAAGTACTAACAGGTACAGTTTCTTTCCAATGTTGTGAACATAGTGCTGATGTTTGTACAACTCTAGATACCTTAAAAACCACTAAACCAAGCATGTCAAACTCATGCCTGCTGACATGCTTGTACTAAATAATATACTTCTAAGAGAGTGAATTTTGTGGACTGCAAATTATACCTCAGTAAAAATGTTCCTTTTTAAATATCAAGATATAGTAAATCCTATTCAAGGCTCAAAAAATGCAAGTATTTAGGAACTTAGCTATTCTCAATTATCTAACATTTAACCAATTCTTGAGTGTCTACTATGCAGGCAATTATTTACTGTGTGTTAGTAGACACTGAAGATACTATGGTAAATTAATATAGTCCAGGAAGCACTTACTACATAGCAATGACTGTAGAGTTTTGTATGGTGGAATCCTCACACCAATAAGTACTATTTCCCCTAATTTTACAGAAGCAGAAATTAACTTGCCGGAAGTCACACAGTAAGTGAAAAATCCAAGGTCTGAATCAGGCAGCCCGGCTCAAAGCAAGCAACTCTCCACTCTGCTTTAGCAGTGGTGAGAACGTCTGGCCCTGCCAAGGCATTACGGGGAGTTCATTCAATGTTTGACAAACATAGCAGGCTAATTTTTAAGTTTATAATTTTGTATGGCCCAAGAATGATGTTATAAATATCCAAATGGCTCTTGGCAGAAAAAAAGGTTCCCCACTACTGCTTTATGGAAAATCTAACCACTTTTTTAAAAATGAAAATTGATGCAGGGAGATACACTGATCAATAGGATTAAGAATTTCATACAGAAGTAATCCTTATATGGTTTGTTGTAAATAATACCAACCACCAGTAATATCTTTGGCTAAATGGGGTAACAAAATAACTTTATACACAGTATCTTTTCAGTGTTTAAATGTTTTACAGTATTATTTTATGATTTTAAAAACTAAAATGTCGCATGAATATATTTTCAGATTTGAGTTATACATTTATTTAAATGTATGTTTTATCATATATTACCAATTATATGTACTGCACCTGTTCTGAAGGATTTCCATCCTGCAAGGATAACAGGTACACTGGTGCTCCTTAGCAGACACTACTTCCCACCCATAACTCACCTGGCAGCTAGCTAGCACTTTAGCATTGCAACAGAGGTACTTTAAAATACTAGTAGATCAGGCTCAGAAGTTTGGGAAGAAGGAATCATAATAAAGTCTGGCCAAAGAAATCATTCAAAAGAACTATTCAGTTGCAATCCATCACAACATACACTGTAGTAGGGAAAATACATGTTGAGGATAGACCAGGACAGGGGCTCATTATTTTACCTCTTTTACTCTCTGCTGTTCACTGTTACAAAGGAATGTTCCGAATAAACAGCTATACAGGTGGTCCAAAATGGTAATGAGAAAATATTCATTGAATTCAAATGCTGTAGGAAACTGCAAATCAAACACCACAAACAAAACTATTAAGACATCTTTTTCGAGCATATTCACCCTGTAGTATATGAGTAGATAGATCCTTTATAATATTTAAAAGTAGGCCAAATATTCAAAACTATATTTCTAAGCCATTATGGCATCTGCTTGGTTTTCTGTTCAAAAATCATTTTACCATTTAGTTCTAAGATTTCTCCAAAATCTTTTCTTATGCATCAAGAATTTGAGTGGTCTGACCTTGATGTTTCTGATCTACATCTGCTAGCCCCACAAGCTGAGGAATTTTGACCTGGGCAATTCTGGAAACTCTAATCTTTCTCTGCCAAAAGTGACCATAAACAACATAAGGTTTTTCTTTAAATTTCAAAAACATTGTTTTGTTTTAGAAATTACAAAAAAATAGCATCAATGTCTCCAAAAAAATGTCAGCAATGCGCACAAATAACTGCCCCAGGCAGATGTGCAGATCATTTAAAGCGAACCTGCTCATCTTTTCAAGGAGCAGCCAGGCAAATGGGAGTATCGTGTAACCCAGGACTTTGGCAGCCTCTTTCTAATTAAAAAGAAAATTCACTTTCTCCATAACCTAACGGCAGCGGCCTACTAGATGTCTTAATATTATACAAACAACACAACCTGTGGGGAATTTATCAAGGTCAAATTACAGACCACAGGAAGGTAAAGGATTTAGTTTAATCCATCCTGTCAATGTAATAGTTCAAAATTATCCCAAAGTTTCCATGTAAGATTGTACCAATTACACAACTGAAAAGGAATTCCATGAATATTTAGATTGCAGAGTTGGGAAATATTCACTTCAAGTAAGTTTTTTTAGAATGATTCCTACCCAGTAGTGAAGGAAAATAGCATGAACTGTAAGCAAAAGGGACAGGGTTAAAAACAACTTTACCTTATAATTTCCTAAATTTTAGGAAGCCCTAAGCAGGGTAATATAGCAGATTTCTCCAAGAATAAATGATAACTCCATGTAGTGGCTATGGAACTGAATGAATGCAGCAGGTGATCAAGCACATGCCAACATAAAGCCAAGTATTTTAAGAAGCTTGGCCAAATCCCATTTATTTACAAAATAAATCCCATCACCTGATTAACACTCTGAGCCTTATTTATTAGCCAACTATGCGTGTCCTCTGACTCATGAAATAGCAATCCTGAAGAGCTGAGCCTGTGGATAGCTCTTCCTGGCAGGGCTTTCAGCTCAGTTATGAGAAGATATCTTAATCAGTGGGCATTTCCTCACAGCAACACTAAAACAGCAGAGCATTAACTGTTGGCACTGCTTTTAAAATCTTAAACAGAAGAGGAATATTTTGTTCTTGCATATTTAAAATCTCAAGGGCCCTTCATCCACTGCTTCCTGAAGATGCGAGTAAGAACAGAGGTAGAATCTGGTTAACTACAACATGATTCTCATTTTGACAAATGTGTTATTTAAATCTCTGAACAAACATGCAATTATTTGTAAAACTAAAGATTACCAGTAAACATTGTAACATGTTCAGGAAGAAAATGTACATAAAACAGAACTAGATGTCTAAAGAATCATCACTTCTATAATGTATTTTAGATTATCTAAGAAACAAGATTAAACTGATTTTCTACTTTACCTTAAGCTCAGCACTGAAGTAAGACTGCTATTAGGTATATAACATATAGAAAGTTAACACAGCTACTCAGGAAGACATGTACTACTCATATATTCTGCCACATAAGCAACTGGTAACTTTGATTTTTTTTTAACAAGCATACCAGAACTAATATATTCACTTATGTTGCCCCTTTAAGATAGTCCCCTTGGGAAGCAGTCCATATAAGCATCCATGATGCCACGGCTTCACACAACCTTCCTAGTCCGTTGATAGGGCATTTGATTTTTGCCAACAGCCAAATGCTATTTAGAAACTGAATATGGTAATGGCCAAAAATGGGTCCTGCCCTGGTCAGTTTGGCTCAGTAGATAGTGAGTCTACCCTTGGACTGAAGGGTCCTGGGTTTTATTCCAGTCAAGGGCACGTATCTCAGTTGCAGGCTCGATCCCCAGCCCCTGTCGGGGTACATGTGGGAGGCAACCAATCAATGTGTCTCTCTCACATGGATGTTTTGGTTTTTTCTTTAAGTGGATCCTATTATTTTTAGTCAAAACCCAAAAAAGGATTGGTAAGGATTTGTATAGCTGATAGACTACCTCAAAGGCAATTCCAAAGGAAAATTTCTCACGTGCTCCAAGAAGTAGTGAACATTAAAATAAGTATGTAGCATCTCCCCTCCCACAACATATGAGAACCTGATGCACAGAACAAAACTGAATTGTATACACATTCGTAGCATATGTGTGAAAATAGCAGCCTCTTCATACTGTAGTCATATCTACAACACAGTTTAACCCAGCAAGTTTCCAAATAATCCACCCAAATTGAAATTCTTTTGGGAAGAAAGAAACTTCAATATACACTGTAATTGGTGTATTTTTCCCTAAGGATCACCACTTCCTTTTAAATCAGGGGTCCTCAAACTACGGCCCGTGGGCCACATGCAAATACAAATATTGTATTTGTTCCCATTTTGTTTTTTTACTTCAAAATAAGATATGTGCAGTGTGCATAGGAATTTGTTCATAGTTTTTTTAAAACTATAGTCCGGCCCTCCAACGGTCTGAGGGACAGTGAACTGGTCTCCTGTTTAAAAAGTTTGAGGACCCCTGTTTTAAATAGTATTTTCTTGAAGCTAAAATGTGACCCTAAAGCAGAGCAGAGCCACCAATTTCCCTACCTTATATTCAGATGAGAATCTAACTAAAAACAAACCAGACTCCCAGCTGAGGTCTAATAAACCCTTGGGTGATAGTTAACTGACATACCAGTGAGCTGTATCCAACTTTGGGGTTTTGAGGTGATTTTTCTTAAGTAGAGTTAAATATTTTTATGACCCAAACCCTTGCCTCATTAGGGGGTGATCCCATAATTAACCAGATTTTTTTTCTGTTTTGGGCTATCTAAATATAGCAAACCATTTACACTAGATTTCACATTGGTTTATTAGAAAGTTGGTAGAAGCTCTAAAAAACCAATCTCTCCATACCTAAGAAAAATAAAGAACCCATTATATACCTATCTTGCCATCATTTCCCACCCAACCCATTTTTCATTAAATTTATCTGTTTCTTCATTTCTTTACCTTTTTAACAATATGCAGATGAGCTTTTGGGTGAACATGCTGCGTGATGTTACTAATTGTCTATAGAGGAGGAAACCTCTTGGGTTATTATGGAACCACTCACTGAAATGCTGATGGAATCAAATTGTCAAGTGTTTAATACTAATTCACAACGTGATAATTAGGTAATAGTTATGTTACCTAGAAACCTTACAAGAATTTTCATTTTACATGAAATATAGGAAAATCAGTGACCAATCTCCTAACTCCAACGGGAAGGCTTAAAAAAGAGATGTAAGAATGGATATATTAAGTTACCTGTCTTGTCATTTGCCAGACACAGTCGATGAACTGAAGAAAAACAGGCGATCTATCTGCATCTGCATGATTCTTATCTCCATGCCCAAGTCTCTGAAGAAAGACAGTGAAATAGCATGTGAACTTTGTGGAGTTTTTCATTTTTTAATGAAAATAAATTTCCAATAAAAATACTATTTTGTCAATATTTTTTAAATGCCAGAAAATCTTTCTAAAAGAGCATAGCAAAGAAAATAGCCATCACCATCACCCTACCTATGAAATGTCCATACAGTAGACTCGTGCACCTGAAACCTACACTGAATGGCCAGATTATGACCACCTGACGTTTGTAGGCAAATCAGCTATAATTTCGCACTGAAGGTGCTAGAGGGCCAGACCATTATAAATAGGGAAGCAGGTTGTTTACCACAATAGAAGTGATTTTTTTCTGAAGATATGGGTAAACAACACGATTTACCAGCCTTTGAATGTGGGAGATATATATATATATATATACACACACACACACACATATACACACACACACATATATATACACATATATATACACACACACACACACACATACACACACATACTGTATATGCTTTGCTAACAAGTATCACCCCAATAAATTCAATAAAAAGAAAAAAAAACATTTTTATGTGCAAACTGCCAGGTTTAACATGTGATGCTTTTAACAGGAATTACAACTTCGTTTAATAAATGAAACCTAGGCAATTGAACCAACACCATTTCAGTGCATAGGACGATGCCCAACTAGCTGAGCCACACCGGACAGGGCACATGCCAGGATTGTGGGCTCCATCCCCAGTAATAAGTGGGGGTGGGTGGGGGGGTGAGCAGCTTATCGATGTTCACTCTCACACCAATGTTTCTTTTTTCCCTCTCCCTTCCCCTCTCTCTAAAAATAATAATAAATGAAACCCAGACCTAAAAGGCTGATAATGGAAGATTGGAGTAGTCAGACCTCAGAGATCTAATTTCCCCCTGAATATTATGTTGTCATATAAAATACCCTTCTCCTCTAACACCTTGGCCAGTGCATGAAGGGGACCTGTTGCATCTTAGCTCCAGTCTCTTTAACAAGAAGAATCAACATTAGCACAAACCTTCATAAACCTTTAAAAAATGCTTGACTTCTGCCCTCCAAGCATGCACTCTCACCCAGGTTCTCAGTTTTTTCTTTCTCTGAGCACCTTTGCCCCAGGTGACTGAAACAGACCCCTGCTCCCTATCTTAAAGCCACTGATTCTAAAAATATGATCCCTAGACTTCTGGGGGTGGGGGGGACTGTGAGGTCAAACTAATTTCATAATCCTAAAATGTCATCTGCCTTTTTAAATTCATTGACGTTTGCACTCATGGTGCAGAAGTGATGAAGGATCAAACGTTTTGGTACCGTGGGAGGAATCAAGCAAGGCAGTGAAATGAAGCTGCACTGTGGTTACACCCTGCCCTGCCACACACAGCACTCAAATGAAAGGGACTAGAGCCAATTTCTGGAGCAGTTTCCTTGAAGCAGTAAAAAGTATTAACGTTATTAAATGCATTTTTTTTACTATTCTGTATAACAAATGGGAAATGCACATGATGCGCTTCTGCTGTAAACTTAAGTAGAACGACAGGAACTGACACCTTTTCACAGAACATCATTCTGACTTGAAAGAACAATTGATAAGTGAACTATGGTTATGAAGACTTGACTATCTTGCAGACTTTTTGAAAATGTACAAAGTGCCGAAGCTGGTTTGGTTCAGTGGATAGAGCGTCGGCCTGCGGACTGAAGGGTCCCAGGTTCGATTCCGGTCAAGGGCATGTACCTGGGTTGCAGGCACATCCCTAGTGGGAGGTGTGCAGGAGGCGGCTGATCGATGTTTCTCTCATGGATGTTTCTGACTCTCTCCCTTCCTCGCTGTAAAAAAATCAATAAAATATATTTTTTTTAAAAAGAAAACGTACAAAGTGACTGTGTCACTTCAAGGAATTCAATGGACAGTATTTGTTGCCAATGATAAAATTCAAGCTTTTGAGTGAAAATTAGATTTTTGGAAAACTTTTACCTGCCACATAAGTTTGATAATACCTAAAGACTTCCAATAAAATCAGTGGTGGTATTAACAGCTGTGGTTTATGGGATTATATAAAGGAATGCATTGGAAGAACCAAGATGGCGGCGTAAGGCACAGCCCTGTGCGTGCTGCCTCCCACAGCAACATTGAAAATACCAACTATAAGACAAAACAGCTATCATTCAGAACCATGGGGAAGCTGGCCCAGTGGAAGTTCTACAACTGGAAGGAAAGAAAGAAGCACATTGAGACTGAATAGGATATGCAGAGGCGCCAAGAGCAGAGGTACGGAGTCGCGCACCAGGCAGGCTGCAACTGGATGGGCGGTTTTTTTCAATCGAAAGGGTTTACAAACTCTTGAATCCACTGAGCTTGTTTGGGGCGGGATTCTGAGGTCCCAGACCCCTACGGGGAGGGGCGGGACGGCCTTGAAGCGGGTCCGAAACCGAGAGTGGCTTTCTCGCGGAGCTGCTCGCGGGCACTCGGGGACGCGGAGTTAGAGAGGCGAGGAGTCAGAGACACCATTGCTGCTTGCTCTGCCCTGGTGACTCCCTGAGACCCTGCCCTACTCAATTTCCATCCCCGCCCGAGCTGTGCCAGAAGCACAAAAGGAACCTCCTGTGCTTAACCACCTGCGCTTTTGCAGCTTAACCCAACAAACTGCAGATTTCAACTCCTCGCACCCATAAGGGACACACTCAAGAAGCAGAATCTGGTTCGGAGAAGGCAGGCCCACCAGATCCAGTCTCACATGGGACGCTGGGTGACGGCAGACAGGCAGTGTGTGCGCTTAGTAGAAAACGAAATCCAAGCAAGCATACCAGATATTCAGCCAGCAAGAACGCCTGGAGATTTTGTCCAGCAAGGAGTCTCCCAACAAAAGACAGAATGCCAAACCTTGTGTTGACCAGTTAAAGTATGATGTCCAGCACTTCCAGCATCGGCAATACGCAAGGGAGCAGCAGGAGAGACAGCGAGAGGAGCTTCTGCCTCGCACCTTCACCCCCAACGTGGGATACGGTGCCCCCTGTGAGGCTGCGGTGCCCCCTGCGAGGCTGAGACGGCCCTGGAAATAGCTACATTTTCCATGTGTATGACCCACCAACAAAAAGTACACCTATGGTGAGGACAGTGGGGGGGTAAGGGTGGGGGAGGGGGCGAACTGGGTGGAGGGGAGCTATGGGGGGGAAAGGGGGAACAGCTGTAATAATCTGAACAATAAAGATTTTTTAAAAATGCATTAACAGTGGAAAAGGTATATAGCTCAGCAAGCAAGCATTTTCCACATATCCAACATCTGATGGTACAAAATCCCGTGTGGGTAAAAGAACTATTCAAAGTGGGAGACGGACCAATAGAATTTAATGGAACAAACAACAAAACCTCATTGATTTGGATTCCACATTGTTTTGGATTCCACATTACAATTAATCTCTAAGAAACTACCTTTTAAGTTTTGGTACAATAACAAAGAATAATACCAATAATTCCCTAAAAAAGCTACTAAAAGACTCTACTTTCTAAACTATGTATCTGTCTGTGTGTGGTCAGATTCTTCTGTCATATACTTCAACCAGCAAAACATACTGCAGCAGAATGAATGCAGAAGAAAAGAAATTTAGCTGTCATATTAAGCCAAATTTTAAAAATTACCCCCAAAACATAAAACAATGCTTCTCATGAAAACGTCTTTGTTTTGTTAAATATATTTTTCTTTAAAATATTATTTGTTAATGTTTCCCCAGAATTCCTATTTTGCATTAATGTGATGATATTAGGAAGAGTTCGGCTCTGGGTGGAACCCTCTGGTGGAATGGGGTTAGTGCTCATATCAAAAAAGACCCCACAGAGCTTCTGAGCCCTCTTCCTGCATGTGAGGACGGTGAGAAGATTACAATCTGCAACCCAAAGGAGTGTCTTCACCAGAACCTCACCATGCTGGCACGCTGACTCTGGACTATTAGCCCTCTAACAGAAATATCCCTGGCCAGTGTGTTCAATGATTAGAGCACAGGCCTGTGCCCGAGTGTTGTGGGTTCAATTTCCAGTCATTGGTACATACATGGGTTGCAGGTTCGATCCCCAGCCCTGGTTGGGGAGCATGTGGGAGACAATTTCTCACATTGACGTCTTTCTCCCCCACTTCCTCCCTCCCTCCCACTCTTTCTCAAAAAAAAAAATCAATGGAAAAAAATATCCTTGGATGATGATTAAAAACAACAAAACTGTGAGGAATAAATTTCTGTTGTTTATAAGCCACCATCTATGGCAGTGGTTCTCAACCTGGGAGTCGAACGACCCTTTCACGGGGGTCGCCTAAGACCATCGGAAAACACATACATAATTACATATTGTTTTTGTGATTAATCACTATGCTTTAATTATGTTCAATTTGTAACAATGAAAATACATCCTGCATATCAGATATTTACATTATGATTCCTAACAGTAGCAAAATTACAGTTATGAAGTAGCAACAAAAATAATTTTATGGTTGGGGGTCACCACAACATGAGGAACTGTATTAAAGGGTCGCGGCGTTAAGAAGGTTTAGAACCACTGGTCTATGTTATTATAACAGTCCAAATGGACTAAGACAAATAGATTTATTTCTTTAATTAGTATTTAATTAGTATTCAATTTAATTTCTAATATGGTAAATACTGATAGTCATAAACCATATAAGCAAAGTTCTCTGGGGTCATCAATAATTGTCAAGAATGAAAGGTCTTGAAATCAACAAGTGTGAGAATCAGTGCCCTGTATTAACCATGTGTGAGCACAGCATCTTGACCAGATGTCCTTTATTGGTCAAATTTTGCTAATTTTTCACCTAACACCTGGGGTAAATGGAGTAGAAAACCAGAGCTGACAATTTAGGAAACCATAGCAATTTCAAACAGTTTGCTATGTTTATGATTTTGGTCACATTTATATAACATGTGCAGCTTTGGCTGACTAAAACTTTATTCTTTGAAGTAAGTTTTTTTGTGTTTTATTTTTAAATAGTCTTCTCATTTTATAGAGAATTGAAAAATGTGAGCCATCTGAATAGATACTCCAGATGCCCAATTTCACAGCTTGAAGTTCAAAAGAGCAGACTTACCATTAAATGTCTGTTTTTCTCAAGCCATTTATAAACAATGCCCATATACCCCGGCAACTCCTGGACACTAAAGGTTAACATTAGAGACAGCGTCTGGGTAGACCTCTTTCACAAAGCCTTTCAGCTCATCTAGGAAAATGCTGCCACGAGCCACACTCTCAGTGGTTTTATGGTCCCTGACCCACTAACTCCTCCCCTGGCCAAGATTCTCTAAACCTGACCCTCCCTCATCGCTATTCTTGCCACGCTCAACTCTCTAGACATGTGCTCACTCTGCTCCTACTTTGTGTGAAAATATTACTCCTTCTCACTCTCCAAATTCTATGATTGTAACCAACACAAATAGACATTACATAAGAACCAAGTTTTCTGATTCCAAATTTAGTGTTTAGCAGAAACTACTTAAATGTGTGTTTATGTAAAAGCTACACAAATCCAAAGTGTGATGTAACAAAAAAGCACATGTGAAAGGGACATAATACACCCATTCATTTAGGAACTGTGATTCGTTCTGGCTACCCACCTGCAGAAAGGTCCTGAGGAAAACTAGGAGGGAGGAGCTAGGACAAGTGAGGAAAGTGGATATTTAGCCAGAAGAACTGACGACTATATGACATGAACTGACAGCTACTTCCTAATATCTGAAGGGCTATCTTATATGAACAAGTAGTTACATTTGTTGTTCTTGTCTCCAAAGGGGAATGTAGAAACACTGGGAAGCAGATTTTAGTTCCCTAGGAGGAAGAGGTTTCGAATAGGTAGACTTTCCGGGGGGAGACTGACAGCCTCGGGGAGAGACTGCGGCTTTTTCCTGTGGTGTCAATGAGGACACCAAACAGTCACTGTGGGACACCACAGATGTTCAACAACTGCTGGGCTCTGACTTCCTCTGACTCTTAAATTTGATACCAACGATAACATCAACATAAATTTTGAGACTTACAGAAGGCACAAAAACTTGTCATTTCCATAAAACTAACTGCAACACTTTAATTTACTGATTTTTAGAGAGAGAGAGAAAGAGATACATCAATTTGTTGTCCCACTTATTTATTCATTCACTGGTCACTTGTTGTATGTACTCTGACCGGGGACCAAAGATGGAAGCCCGTATCGGGATGACGCTCTAACCAACTGAGCTGCTTGGCCAGGGCTGCAACACTGGCCAAGTGTTAGTGCCTTAAAAAGGATAACAGGAAAGTTGTTTTATTCCCAACTCTGAGTTACATTTTACTTTTTTTCTTCCAGTCCCAGTATTTTTAGACCCTGATCTTGTGTGAGCAATGCTACTTTGTAGGGCTGCTTCAAGTTGAGAATAATAATTCAGCCATTCTAATCTTTTTTTAAGTCTACAGGAAAAGCTACAAGTGCCTTGTAATTCCACAACCATTCTTGCTAATCTGAACTATCAACTGCAGGAGGACAGGAGACGCCCATGGAAATCATGGGATGAGACCTGACGTTTCCTGGTAGAGATGACAGAGAGGCTGGGTCAGGGGCCTACCAAATAGCCAGGCCTGGCTCAGGCTGCAGAGCCTGGATGGAAGACGCTAATGCTTTCCAAAACAAAAAGTTCTCCTGAGAAGCTTACCCCTCTAGAATAAATGATCGATTCTAGATGAATAGCTAATGAATAGAAGGCATTATTTTCACACGCCTGATGTGGGATGCATGGAATACATCGATTCAAGGTTCTTTACTCACAAGCTGAAATCGATGTCCAAAGCTCAGCCATTCTTTCTCCACGAGGACTTCGAATCCGCGGATGGTTCGGTAGTACCCGTCCAGCATGAGCATGGCCAGGGACGTCAGCTGGGCGGTGCGGTCCCAGCCATCGCTGCAGTGCACCACCACCGACGTCTTTCCTGATTCCACCCTGTCAGCAATCCGGAGAGCTCCGGCAAGAATAAGCTGCAAAACAGATATTTTTTTTTAAATAAAAATTTTTTTTAAATGCTTCCTTATTTAAAATGATAATTTTTTGCTAGGGATGACTGTCTCAATAACATGAAAAACAAACATCGGTCCCTTCCTAAAAAAAATTTTTTTAAGTGGTAGAAGGCTTACAAATTTTGCTTTTAAAAATAGAAAAATCTCATAAATGCAGACTCCTATTTATCTGCACAATGAAATATACAAATGAAAGGTGCCCTTGGGTTCTACAGAAATCAACAGTATGAGAAAGAAAAAAAGATCTAAGTTCTAAAAAGGACTGTTTCTAAGAATCTTCCAATATTCCAAGTATCATCCACTTAAAATATCCCAACTGAAGTCTTATCTCTTATTTATAACAATGCTTGCTTAACCAAATTAAAATATGTCTGAAACAATAAAATTGATCTCTTTTAAGATATGCTATAGCTTCCACAGCATTTTACTCTTTTTATATATGGCATACAGCACACAGAGAACACAGTATAAAACTTCAGAGTAAGTACTTTTCTGTATCGGGATGAATGAAAATTCTCATCTGTTCAATATATTACCAGGTCAATTTAACTGGTATCTAAAATAATTTCAGTTATTTATTTAAATATGCACAGACTCTGCAAAATAATTTAAGATCCTCGGGTGAGGATTTAAATAAATAAATAAAAAAAAATAATAATAAAAAATAAAACTAGACAAAATTATATGTAACCAAAACAGAAACAGTATACTGTCCTTTAAAATAGACATTCGAGCCGAAGCCGGTTTGGCTCAGTGGATAGAGCGTTGGCCTGCGGACTGAGGGGTCCCAGGTTCGATTCCGGTCAGGGGCATGTACCTGGGTTGCGGGCACATCCCCAGTGGGGAGAGTGCAGGAGGCAGCTGATCAATGTTTCTCATCGATGTTTCTAGCTCTCTGTCTCTCTCCCTTCCTCTCTGTAAAAAATCAATAGAATATATTTAAAAAAAAAAATAGACATTCAAGTACTATTCGTCTCTTCAGTGACTAGATCAGACATACAGAACAGCATGGCTCCCCAAACATCAGAATGAAAGAAATGTGACTTACAACCAGGTTAAAGAATCTCACAATAGACTCCCTCTGACCTTATTGTCAGCGTGTTCAGGAAACGGGGTGCTTGCTGAAGCAACCTCAATCCTGACTATGCCAGAGTCATCTGGGAGCATTGCCTTTTTCTAAAATGCCTGGACTCCAATCTCCACTAATCCTAACTCACTATTTTAAATAACTTCCACCGATAATTCAAACGCATATCCAGACTTACAAATCACTGACCCAAAAGGACCAAAACAGTTGGGAAGATAAGGCTGACCCAAAGTGGTCATTTTAACTCATGCACTTGTTTATAAAACAACTAAAGGCCTGGTGCATGAAAATTCATGCATTGGAGGGGGGTCCTTCAGCCAGGCTTGCCCTCTCTCACAGTCTGGGAGCCCTCAGGGGCGGGAGGCGACCCGGAGATCAGGGGAAGGCGAGGCCCCCATCACACCTCTGCTGCTGCCACTGCCGGCAGCACAAGCCTCAGACAGCCCTGGTTACCTGAGCCTAGGGCGGCCCTGGGCAGCTG
>NW_006293232.1:1152475-1163969 GCF_000327345.1 Myotis davidii | reverse complement strand
AGCCAGCCCTGGTTACCTGAGCCTCGGGTGGCCCTGGGCAGCTGGGTAGCCGACATCTGAGACTTGCCTGCGCCTCGGGCTGGCCCTGGGTGGCATGAGGACTAAGGAGACTGGGGTACTCCGGAGGCAGGTGCACGTATCGACCAGCCTGCCTGGGGGAGCGGGCCCGGCCTTGCCACAAGCCTGCCGCCCCGGTGGGGCTTGGGGACTGAGCACTGCCATCTTTGAGGGCAGGGCAGTCAATTAGCATATTCCGTCCTTATTGGCTGTGGGCGCTGCCATCTTTATGATAGATGGGGGTCAATTAGCATATTCCCTCTTCATTAGATAGGATAAACATTTATGGGGCCCCTCACTATGTGGCAGGCACTGTTCTAGGTGCTGGAGATAAAGCAGTGAACAGAAGCGAGTTTTGGCTTAATGAAGTTTCTGTAATGGCTGGTGAGGCCAGCCAAATGCAAATAAATAAGGAAATATATACTGTGTCAGAGGGAGGTAAGTGGAAAAACACCACACAGTTCTAGGGGGTTCTGGCAGAACTGTCACTTTGTATATAGTAGTTGGGAAAGCCCCTTTGGGAAGGTGACATTTGAGCAAGGATCTGAGAAAGTGAGAGGATAAGCCTTGCAGGTGAGAGGACTGGGGAGGAGAAGGTCATGCAGGCACAACTGCACCTCTTGTGCCTCTAAGGAAACTTGTTTCTGGTACAGGCAGCCTTTTGGAAAGAATGTTACACCTGCTATGAAATGGAATTTACAGAAGTGAAAGAGACGATGTTAGCTCTAAATCAATCTTATGGGTTCCTACTTACACATCAAGCAACAAATAGATGGGCCACAGGAACCTATTCTCTAACTACATGCAAGCTTCCAGAAAAAAAGCAATAAAAAATAGTCTATAATTCTCATTTAATTAGCCTTCTCTTCTATTTGTCTGAATTTCAGAGATTTTGATGTGAGTATAAGTCTGCTCCTTCTTATGAAAAATCTCGTTCCCCTTTATTTCATAATATTAATAATATATGAGGCTATAAAAATATTTTGGTAAGCTATGTTATTGAAATTCAGACCATAGCTGAAAAAAAATATACAACTCTATTAAATAACATTTGGTGCTTCACACATTATATTAACATTTTAGGCAAATCAGCATTCACATGGTAGTCTCCAAATAACTTAGCATTCAAAGGGTATCCTTCACTCAGCTTCTTCACCTCACTCCCCTGACCAGCATGATCATCACTTCACAAGCCACGCAACAAGCATTTCCTGGGTGCCTGCTGTTCACAGATAGTGCTGCCCTAGCTCCTGAGGGGGGGAAAAAATATGATCACCATCTGTCCAGCCCTGATCTCCCCTGAGTTGCCACACAAAAATAATTAAATGAAGTGCGACGTAGGACTGATTAAACGGAAAGAAAAAGTGAAAACTTCAGAGAAACTGGAAACAGCAATCTGGTAAGAATCTGGGGAGAATTCAGACTGGATGGGGAAGAAAGTGAAAGAAGTTCAACAGACCCAAATGCACAATACAAGAAACTAATTCATTCAAGCACCAAAACTTAGAAGTAGTTCAATTATCAAAGCAGGTATCCACTTTGCACTGCTGAGCAAGGTACCTTCGTCTTCATCTCAGTGGTGAGAGCTAATATAGGGAAGGGGCAGAGAAAGCCCTTGTGTGGCACCCTTCCTGTAACAAAATAGGAAACAGCCCACCTTAATATGCTCTAGCCAGTGAGTCGATTCCAAGTTAGACAGCCAGTGGGTCTCCTCGATGTTGGGGTACACGATCTCCTTTAGTTTTCGCAAGGATTCTCTCATAACGTGAATATTGTGGATATCTAGAAAAACTAATTCTGTATTTTGATAGGCATCTTCACTTTCATAACCTCCACCTTTTGCCTGGAAACAAAGCACACACCACAGAAATAAAAAATGAACGCACATCCATAATATATTGACACCTATGAAAAAGTGCCATAAAACATCCAATAGCATAAAAGAGAATACTTACTACTGATGAAAAGGACGATGCAGGGCTGCTTAACAGCCCTCTACTCGCTACCCCAAGTTTTCTTATAAAACAATATACACTCTCACCCTGACTTCCTTATATGGCTGTTATAAAAATTAAATGTGGTAACATATGTGAAGGTGCTTACACATTTTAAAGCACTAAATTTACCTACGCATATTTCAAGTCCTTATGCAAACACTTTCTTACAGAAGACTGAAATTACCAGACCAGTAAATTCCTTCTGCAGATATTATGTCTACTTTACCACTGGCTCGTGCTTCCTCACCTTATTTTAATCTAATATTTACAAAAGACTTTGCAATCATAAGGACTTGCTTTTATTTTAGCCACATACTTTTTTTAAGTAAAAAGGCAGAATAAGTATAAAAGCACAAATACTATAGTGCATTACTATCACTATTCTCAGAGACTTAAATCTACATCTACAGAACAGATGGGAAATACCTGCTTTGAATTAAACTGTGGCTGAAAAGGAGAATAGTTTTTCTGGATTAATCTTTATTTTATGAATAAAATAATTCTTCTATCTCCTATTTATCTTAGGTATAAAAATCACACTTCTTAGAGCACTAATTAGGAAAAATTGGAAAAATAATGGAAGAGTCACTGCAATTATACACGTGTCTCTCAAGTTGGTGTTTCTCTCTCCCCACTCCCTCCTCCCTTCCAGTCTCCAAAATAAATAAGTAAATAAATCAACAGAAAAAAATATTCTCCCATGAGGATTAACTAAGAAACAAACCAAAAAATGAATAAAAGGAAAAAAAGACTGAGGCAAAGAAAGACTAAATTAAGAGATACTTAAAAGACATATCCAACGCAATATTAAAAAGGTAAAGGCCAACCTACAGTGTCTAGGTATGTACCTGCTGTAATAAAAGTAGAAAGAAATGCAAGAAGATGGTATTAAGTGAATTTGATTGGTGTAGGGCAGCAGTCGCCAACCTTATGTACCTCACGAACCACCAGTGGCCCACGGACTACTGGTTGGCAACCGCTGCTCCAAAGGTATCCTAAACCAGTGGTCTCCAACCTTTCGGACCTCATGGACCACCAGTGGTCCACGGACTACCGGTTGGCGATTGCTGGTGTAGGGCACACGTGGAAGACATAGTGGCTGACAAGGTGGGTTTTTTTGTTTGTTAATCCTCACCCGAGGATATTTTTTCCATTGATTTTTAGATAGAGTGGAAGGGAGGGGAGACAGAGAAAGAGAAACATCAATGTGAGAAAGACACACAGATTGGTTGCCTCTCACACATGCCCCGACTCCGAAACCAGAACAATGAACCTGCAACCCAGGTATGTGCTCTTGACTGGGAATTGAACCCTCAATCCTTTAGTGCCAGCCAGGGATTGTTTATGTTTTTTATTTTTATTTATTGATTTCAAAGAGAGAAAGAGATCAATTTTTGTTGTTTCACTTATTTATGAATTCATTGGCTGATTCTTGTATGGGCCCTGACCCAGGATCTATAAACCACAACCCTGGCATATTGGGACAATGCTCCAACCAACTGAGCTACCTGGCCAGAGCATGGCTAGCAAAGTTTTATTTATTTTTCTTTAAATATATTTTATTGATTTTTACAGAGAAGAAGGGAGAGGGATAGAGAGTTAGAAACATCAATGAGAGAAAAACATGGGTCAGCTGCCTCCTGCACATCTCCCACTGGGGATGTGCCCGCAACCCAGGTATATGCCTTTGACCGGAATTGAACCCGGGACCCTTCAGTCCACAGGCCGACGCTCTATACACTGAGCCAAACCGGTTTAGGCTTAATGTATATTTTTGATTTTAGTGAGGAAGGGGGGGGGGCGGAGAGAGAGAAACATCAATGATGAGAGAGAATCATTTATTGGCTGTCTCCTGCATATCCCCCAGAGTGATCAAGCCTGCAACCCAGGCATGTGCCCAGACCGGGAATCAAACCATGACCTCCTGGTTCATATGTCATGCTCAACCACTGAGCCACACCAGCCGGGCCCAGCAGAGTTTTAATTCTTTATATTGGCAAGAGCATTTGTCATATTCATATCGATTTTTCTTACTATGCAGGTAAAAAAAAAAGTTTGTTCCAACAAGGTTATATACTTTTGCAAAAAGGAGGACAAGTGGGGGAGTTTGGTGAAGGTGGTCAAAAGGTACAAACTTCTAGTTATAAGATGAATAAGTTTTGGAGATCTAATGTACAGCATGGTGATTATAGTTAATACTTTACAGTATATGTGAAAATTGCTAAGAGAGTAGACCTTAAGAGTTCACATCATAAGGAAAAAAAAAAGTTGTAACTATGTCAGGTGATAGATGTTAAACTGAATTATTGTGATAATCATTTCTTAATATATACATATATGAAATCATTACATTGTATGCCTTAAACTTTTACAGTGTTAAATGTCAATTATATCTCAATACTAGAGGCCCGGTGCACAAAAATTCGTGCACTTGGCGGGGGGCAGGGGTCCTCAGCCCAGCCTGTGCCCTCTCGCAGTCTGGGAGCCCTCGGGGGATGTCCACCTGCTGGCTTAGGCCCGCTCCCTAGAGGATCGGGCCTAAGCTGGCCGTCAGACATCCCTCTGGCAGCCCGGGAGCCCTCGGGGGATGTCCACTTGCCAGCAGGGAGCAGGCCTAAGCTGCAGTCGGACATCCTTAGCGCTGCTGAGGAGGCAGGAGAGGCTCCTGCCACCACCACTGCACTCGCAGCCATCAGCCCAGCTTGTGGCTGAGCAGAGCTCCCTCTGTGGGAGCGCACTGACCACCAAGGGGCAGCTCCTGCGTTGAGCATCTGCCCCCTGGTGGTCAGTGGATGTCAGAGTGACCAGTCATTCTGATGTTGGGGTCATTTTGCATATTATCCTTTTATTATATAGGACTAGAGTGCCAGTGCACGAAATCCGTGCATGGTGGGGTCCCTCAACCCGCCTGCACCCTCTCCAATCTGGGACCCCTCGGGGGATGTTCGACTGCCGGTTTAGGCCCAATCCCTGTGGGAACCTGTGACCCTGTGGGATCGGGCCTAAACCAGCAGTCAGACATCCCTCTCACAATCCGGGACCGCTGGCTCCTAGCTGGTCTCCTGCCTGCCTGCCTGATCGCCCCTAACCACCTCTGCCTGCCTGCCTGATCGCCGCCTAACTGCCCTCCCCTGCTGACCTGATCACCCCCAACTGCCCTCCCCTGCTGGGCTGATCGCCCCCTAACTGCTTGCTCCCCCACACCAGCCTGATCTTGCCCCTAACTGCTTGCTCCCCCACGCCGGCCTGATCTCACCCCTAAGTGCTTCCTACCCCGCGCCGGCATGATCACCCCAACTGCCTCTGCCTCTTCCCCACCACCGTGGCTTTGTCCAGAAGGAAGTCGGACGTCCAGATGTCTGGTCAATCCAGTCTAATTAGCATATTTCCCTTTTATTAATATAGATAGTGTGGAGCAGGGGAGACAGCAAGTTAGTAAACTGGATCGACCATTCTGAAGAATATTTGCAATATGAAAATGTTAAAAATATGCATATTTTAAATTTTAATATAGTAACTGTATATCTAGAAAACTATTTTAAGGAAATCAAAGATGCTAACAAAAGATATCTATTTCAGCTATAGTTAAAATAGTAAATACTTAAATGCCCAATATTAGAAGAATGATTAAATGAATGATAATACACCTATATGATGAGTACTATTACTTTTCAAGAATATTTCATGAAAAGAAATGATTCTTATAATACAATGGTAAGAGAAAAAAACAATGAAACAAAATAACCAACACTTCAATGCATAGAAAAAATAATGAAGGAAAATATAAAAAATCTTAGTGACACTATGTGATTATCTTTTCTATGCCTTCCTAATTTTTTATACTATCTACTACGTATTTTGTAATGTAATAGATGAAATGTTATAGATGAATGTTTACTGTCATAGAAAGATACAGTGTCAATTTTTTTAAGTTACAATTATCCCATTCTGTTTCAGATATATGAGTGTATGCATACATACATAGGTCTGGAAGTAGAAGCACAATTTAATTATGGTTCTCTCCTAGTTACAGGATTAAGGGTGGTTTTAAATATTTTCTCTCTTTTTTTTCTCATCTGCATTAGGTAATTTTCTGTAATACATATACATTGCTTATTGGGGATTTAAAAAGAGAGGTACCTTCTTAAAGCTAAGTTATATCTCTTCTCTCACCTTTTCCTATAGATTTTGTCAACTGAACCAGACTTTCTATTTCCACAATGCAAATCTTTTTATTTTTATTTTATTTTCTTGTTTAAAGTATTACAAATAGTAGTACATAAGTCTCCTTTTTTTTCCGCATTGACCTTCCCCCGGCCTCCCCTACCCCGCTGGCAGATGCCCTTACCCCACCCCCCAAGTGCCTTGTGACCATTGGTTATGCTTATATGCATACATATAAGCCAGAATGCAAATCTTTATTCTGTAGCAGCAATCAGGACGACTCCTCCAGCTAAATGCAAGTCTTCAGTGTGAACAGCTTGTACAGGGGCAGGGCTGTCAGGAGAGGGCACCGCTGGTCACTCAGAACACTGCTTCCTGATTCCTACAGCTGTGCTGGGCAGACCTGACTCGGGCATGAACTCAGGTGCATTTGGAGGATGGAGAATGAATAATAATTCTTCCTGAACACCTACCTCTATAAAGTACAGGGTTCTGCACTATTTTGTGTTGGGTCCTGTTGGCTGTTACTATTCTCATTTTACAAATGAACCATCAAGGTCTAATATGATTAAATAATGAACTCAGAGTCATACCAGCCAGGAGAGCCAGGATTAAAATCTCCATCTTTATCACTGGAAAGACTGAACTCTTTCTACTGCATTGTGGCTTCTGTCACACTCAGCTGATTCGTGAAACTGTAATATTAATTACTTGAAAAGTAATCTCACCTTATTGGCAACAGCATTAACACTTGGCCGGGCATCGAATATAAAGATTTTATGAGATTGGGCATTAGAGTCCATGATGGCTTGAAGGTATTTCTCATCTTCTTTACTTCGCTTCCCACTCACTCCTACCATGGGCTGGCTGCATCGAGTGATTGTGGCCTGACTTTCAGGATGAATCCAGGATAAAACCTAAATGGAGGGAAATGGCAGCACGCTCTTTATAAACTTGTCTGTTTATAATTCTCCTAAAAATAAATTACTCTATAAAACTCTGCTTTCTAATTGGGTCCAAACCCTAGCCATGAAAAGATATATTGGAGCTGCTCTCAAATATCATCACCTTTCTTTCAAACCAACTCTGGGATGTGGAAAACTTGGTCTAATACCTTTATCAGATATTAACTTATAAAAGTCATTGATTATTGGGAAGTGTTGTCTCTAGAAAACCTACCTTAAAAAGGGGCTAAGTCCCACTTTTAAAGTTTTATTACTGTATCAACAAACTGCCCAACTATAAAATCTTGTGAATCTATGAATTTTGTACTTAAAATTATTTGAGCTGGTCTTTCTAGAACACAGTAATTCAAGATTTTGTAAAGTTTTCTTGTTTCTAGGATTTAAAGGAAAAGAGCATGTATCACCAAGAATGTGCAACAAAATAAAGAAATAGTGAAAATACAAAGAACCAACTTCGTTTTCAAGTTAAGAATCATGCAATTCTGTGCACCTAATACCCATGTCATACTCTTCAGACATTTCTTTAAACAGCCTTTACCCCATTTTTGGTTTATTAAATAACTCATTTTCTAATATCGCCATAAACACCGTTAGCTGTAGCTATTTTTATCCTGCATCCATTCTCCAAGTCCTTAATCTCAGTACAAAAGCATCTGCAAAGTCTCATCACAGCTTCATACTCACTGGGATTCGGCCCCTTGATCTGAAGGATGCCACCCTCTTTAATTCTTCATCAGGAATACTTGCTGGCACAACCAAGAGGGCAGGGTATGTATCACAAAGATCATAGCGTTCATTTATCTTTGTTATTCTCCAGCTTTCATTTGGAATTCCCTGTATGTGAAAAAAACACAAGACAAATTACTACCTAACTAAAATATAAGACAAGAAAACTGAAGTCATCCTATTTAATCTCTCTCATCTCCACTGTCCAGCTCTTAAGTTGTTGGAATAGTTATGTTCTGCCTGTGGTGACCAGCCTATTAGGTTGAGAGATTCTAACAGTGATATACATTCTTTTTGACATTCAATTTTATGTTAATAGGTTAAGTAATGTTTGTGTGCTGGGTCTGTGCTAAGCATATCCAATGGGAAGGAAGCAAATGGTGGGACTGCAAATATTCCCTGTCTTCAAAAAGAACAGTATCATTCAATTTCACTGGGTTATTGATTTTACTGCCATTCACCTACACAAAGAAATTTGAGAGGGAAGACACCAAGTGTCCACCACAATGCTAATATATACATTTACCACTTCCATACAAAAGTGAAGTTTTCACTCCTACATTATAGTACTAATGGAATACTTCTAATCTAAAACATATTAGAAAAGCAAGGATAACAGAAGGCAAAGCCAAAAAGAGTCAAGGGAAATACAACATTTTTTTAAAATACACATCGATTATTAAGCTCCTCATTGGGTCCTTCAATATTTAATATATATATATACATATACATATATATATATATATAACTAGGGTACTACTTCACCTACAGGATTGCTTATTAAGACCTTAAATTTTTTCACCCTCCATTCTACAGAAATAAAAGCCTTTATATTAAATGTTTGGAATTTAAAAAATATATTTTTTAAATTTTCTGACCTCTGACAACTCATATCATCACAGAAAAAATTAAAAGAAACCAAATTATAGTAAAAAATGTATTTATTGAGCACCTACTATGTGCAGGCACTATGCCAGCAGCCTCTTTATATACATACATACACAATGAAAAAGACACAGAAAATGTGCAGAGAATGCTATCATCTGCTTAAAAATGTAATATACATAGATACACAAGCTCTGCACGCATAAAATCTCTGAACTGACATATGGAGAACCAGTAACAATATTTCCTGAAGGGAGAGGAACTGGGATGGCAAGGGGACAAGGTTGGCCTAGAAGATAACCAACCTACCTTTCAATATACCCTTTTGTACCTTCTGAATTTTATATAGTGTGCAATTACCACTTTCAATATTTTTCATTTAAAAAAAAAGGAATACTCTGATGCTTTATGTCTAATCTTAAGGTTTATATTAAGAGATTATCTTCATTTTCTTCCATAATATACATAAAATTATATATATATATATATATATATTTTATAAACTGAGCCTTCTAATTACAGATACAGTGTCTTTTCTGTTAAGACTTTAGCTGCGTTTACTCAGAGACAAATTAAGTATCTGTAGAAAAAAAGTCAACAAATTCATCTAGTAGGTCAAAAACCATAAGCATATATTTACTGCAGAGTTCAATGCTCTATTCTGACTGCCATGTTTCCAGAACTTGTAATTCTCTTTATGGGAATAGCTGTTCATTTACTCTTTAACTCATTTTTTCTTTTTAATAATAACATTTCTTTTCGCTAGACATGGTTATTCGCATCTGCTTTCCAAAGTTCTATTTTGAATGCTACAATAACAGATAGCAATTTCTGCCCAGATTCCCAAATAATAGTTTTACAATTATAAAGACATTTGTTAGATCTGCTGGTTGCTTTCCAAGATTTGGGTTAGCAAAAATCTTATAATGTCCAGGTTTAGTTGACCCACTTATTCTGTATTCTGCTTCATATTTGTCAGCAGATGGTTTTATAACTGAACGAGGAATTTCAAATTATACTTGCCACACATGATTAAATGATACACTTTGTAATTAAACTGCAATGTTTGAAATCTAAATATGAAAATCACAGCATACTGATTTTCATACCTGAATTCTAGAATAATTTGGATACCAAATCTAATGATTACCAAAAAGCAATCAATGTGTCTGCACTTAATTTCTCAAGATAGCACCATGAACATGTGGAAAGTTGAAAATAAAGCCTATCTTAGGTAGCGTTTATTTTTTTAAAAATGTATTTTATGTTTAAAGTATTACAAATAGTAGTACATATGTCTCCTTTTTTTCCCCATTTACCTTCCCTGGCCTCCCCCACTCCCCACCCACCCAGGCACATGCTGTGGAACAGGAACTCTTTGGGAAGTGGTGTACTGAGGAAAAATAGGGAGAATGATACACTCACTATAACGCAGATTTCAAGATTGGATTCAGCTATATCTCTTATTGTGGTAAATGAAATCACACTGATAAGCATTCAAATATTAAACCAACCCACCTTAGTCATGATACCAGATTTGATTTGTTAACATTTTATGTAAATGTGTAGCCTCGGTGAATATGTAAAACTTTCAAAGTTTTAGGTGGAGCTACATTATATACAGAACTATCTGAAATGTTTTCCGAATTAAATTACAGCATACCCAAAAGAGAAAAATTGAGTAAATAATGTTTAATGATGTAAGCACATTAAAATTTAATGTATTTGCCCTTTTATTTTAAAAACTATTAAACACTTAAAAAAACAAATTGATTTACCTGTGAACTCTTAGATAAGATTCATTAAAAATCACTGGCACAGTCTGAAGAGCAGTTTAAGGAACTGAAAGACAGCCCTAAAGCATATATCTGTTTACTTCTTCCCATAAAATGTTGTAATAAAAAGAATATAGTATATTAAAATTAAAAGAAAAAAGTACATACCTGCCTTCTATATTCTAAAAGAGGGTCATATAGTTTCCATCCATTTTCAGGGAATACTTCTTTGTATTCAAAAGCAAAAAGAGGCTACAAAAAAGTAAACAGAGTTAAGAGTAAAAAGACAGTTAAGGAGATAATGAATCAGAAATGTATACTCATCAAATCCAATGTTTTCATTTACTTCTCTGCCAGGATATGTGTATTGGCATCCTTTTTTTATATTGCTCTTGTAGCTTTGCTTTAAAATTTTGAAAACGTGTTGTTTTTTCATATTTTTCAAACATAGAAAAGCACAGATCAACCATCAAGATTTATGAAATGTTAACATGTCACCATAATTCCTTCAGATATCATAAGCAGCTGTTTTAGGTTTACCTCTAAATAATGAAAGACATTTCATAAAAAAGGTGTCTTCTGATATAATTAATTAGTGTGACATCACAGATATCAGGAGTTAAGCAGCTTTGATGAAAAACACAAAAACTAGAGTACTATTTCCAAATTTTACTCCCTACTAGCTATGCCCTTGAGTTAATTACTTACCTGCTCCTGGTTTCAACTTTAAAATTGGGATAAATACTATTGACCACCATAGGGCTACTCTGGAAGTTAAATTATCCTATCTAATAAAAGAGAAATGTGGTAATTAGCATACGACCGCTACCCTTCCCATTGGCTGATCAGGGCAATATGCAAATTAACTGTCAGCCAAGATGGCGGCCGGCAGCCAGGCAGCTTGAAACTAACATGAGGCTTGCTT
>NW_006293232.1:1142175-1151947 GCF_000327345.1 Myotis davidii | reverse complement strand
GGCCTGCTCCCCGCGGGCAAGTGGACATCCCCTGAGGGCTGATGGGCTGCCAGAGGGATGTATGACTGCCATCTTAGGCCCAATCCCCCAGGGAGCGTGCCTAAGTCAGCAGGTGGTAATCCCCTGAGGGGGTCCGAGACTGCAAGAGGGCACAGACGCCGGGCTGAGGGACCCCCCTCCCCCCCGAGTACACAAATTTTTGTGCACCAGGCCTCTAGTCCTATATAATAAAATGCTAATATGCAAATTGACCGAAGAGTGGAATGACTGGTGGAACGACTGGTCACTATGACATGCACTGACCACCAGGGGGCAGACGCTCCATGCAAGAGCTGCCCTCCCCCACACAACGGGGGGCAGCTCCTGAGTTGAGTGTCCACCCCCTGAGAGGAAGGTGACTAGTGGCAGCGATCGGGGGGAAGAGCCAGCCAGCGGATAGCACCAGGCTGCCAGCCAAGGTGGGTGCCAGCAGGGGCCCCCAGATTGTCCCACCAGACAGTCGCCCCACAGATGGCCCTGCTCACCAGCCAGACCTTGGGACCCTACCCTATATATTGGGAACAGTCTCTTAGATTTAAAAATTAAAACCTAGCAAGGCTACTCACACTGAAAAAAACAGGATGACGCAGTGATGACATGCACATTTTGTGGTCAGCCCTGATTCTGACACTTACATGACAAAGCCAATTACTTAACTTCTCTCTGCTTCAGTTTTTCCACCCATAAGATGGGCAAAATAGTACTACTGCCTCAGAAGGATCATGTTATGTACTACTTTTTATAATCAGGGCAAAAAAATGTAACTGTCATACAATAGGAAGATGACTTTCACCTGTATGACAAGTATTGTCACGTTAGCGCATGCAAGCGTTATGGATTGCGAGAGGGATGTCCGACTGCTGTTTTAGGCCCGACATCCCCCAAGGGGTCCCGGATTACGAGAGGACGCAGGCCGGGCTGAGGGACCCCCATTCCCGCCATCTTCTCCCCCCCTACCCCCCCGCATGAATTTCATGCATCGGGTCTCTAGTGTAACATAAATGAGGGAGCCTAACACGGTTTAATAGCACGTTGTAGGGACTCAGTTAAGTATCTACTTTCTTAAAGTTGCTAAACCTAACTGTCAGCTCCCAATTAAAAAGGAGATTTCAAACCCTAATGAAGACTATATACTGCTCTTCATCATGGATATACTCTGGAAAGATCATATAATTATTGAATGTCAGTACCAAGAATGGACATTGGAAATCAGCTAGTCCAGCTTCCTCACTTTACACTAAAAAATTTGTCCAAAAGATTGTGCTAAAACCTTACACCCATCTGGTTGAATGGCAAAGCAGGATCATAAATGTAGAGATTCTAGATAGCCTAGACAAATTTCTTTATGCTACATCAATAATTATAATACAGTTTTTCCAAAGATCAGAAAACATCTTACCAGATTATTAGAGACAGGAAATGCATATTTCATTAGATTCTCAAATATGGATCTTCTCGTTCGCCCCTCAGGTTTATGAGCAAACCGTAAATTTCGAATATCCTAAAAAAGATTTAGGCTTCAAGTCATCTTTCATTGTTTGTTCACTTTTTATTTAATGAAAAGTTAGGTAACTTGGAACTATCTTGTAAAATATTAAGATCTGGTCCTGGCTGGGTAGTTCAGTTGGTTAGAGCATCATCCCAATCCCCAAGGTTGCAGGTTCCAGCCCCTGTCAGGGCACATACAAAAAGTAACCATTGAATACATGGGTGGATGGAACAACAAATCAATGTTTGTCTTTTTCTCTCTCTCCAAAGTAATTTTTTTTAATCCTCACCCAAGGATATTTTTCCTATGGATTTTTTTAAGGAGAGTGAAAGGAAGGGGGGTTGGGGGGGGAGAAATACTGATGTGACAGAAACACAAGAATTTGGTTACCTCCTCCACAAGCCGGCAACCAAGGTACGCACCCTTGACTGGGAACTGAACGCGTAACCCTTTGGTCCTTGAGCCAGCACTCTAAGCGCTGAGCAAATGGGCCAGGGCCAAAATCAATTTTCTTTAAAAAGCTTTAAAGAACTGGGAAGAGGAGGAGGGGGGAGGGGAAGAGGAAGGGGAGGAGGAGGAGAAGGAAAAAATGTTAAGATCTGTAAATGTGGGGCACAAAAATCATTCAGACATCTTCTGAAGGGAGGGAAATTACAACACTTCACTGAGAAAAATAAAAAGGCAGAATTCAGGGGACAGAAAATTTACCACTGCTTATGGATTCAAGATAGGCCCATGAAAGTGAACACTAGAGTGGAGATTAGAGATACTGTATTTGAAGCATAATGCTCTCCACTTTGTAAGTCTCCTGCTACTACACCGCTAGAACCAAACTCTGCCTAAACGTCTTTCTCCACTCCGTATCCAAGTCCTTCAACCATCTACTGGCAGATCAATTCTGAACAGTTTTGTTGGTATCATCTGGTCACTATAGTCAGATCTAAAGACCAAGGTTCCCTTACATTATTTGTCTTCAATTCTTTGTCTTTTTTTAAATTTTTTGATTTCTTGATTTGAGAGAGAGAGACAGAGATAGAAACATCAATTTATTTATGCATCATTGGTTGCTTCTTGTATGTACCCTGACTGGAAATCGAACCCACAACCTCAGCGTATTGGCACAATGCTCTAACTGACTGAGCTACCTCAGCTAGTAAAAAATTTGGGATTAGAAATAATTTCAAGACTTCATTTTATTTAAGTGTTTTAATCTAGGCAGAACTCAAAATAGCTTTAATATACCCTGTTCTATAAAACCAAACACAAACGTCACACTACAATGTACATGAAAAGATAGAACATTTTATTACAAATCTGACCTAAAACTAGAATGTTAGCCCTACCATTCTATAAAACAAACATGTGCAGGAAGCTACGCTGATACCTTATTTTCTCTCAGTAAGTACCTTAACAACAGTAGAGATGTCCCTAAGCACTGTGTTAACCACAGAGCACTCTCTAACTACCATAGCAAAAGCCCTGACAAATGTCTGGGCTTGTTAATGGTCTTGTCTATGAAAAAAATTGCACTTGAAATTATCAAGATTTCAGCCACCCTCGTTCCTTTTCTCTTGGTGTCTGTGCTCTATTTACTATTACACTCCAGAGGAGCGATGAGGAGACAGTGCGCTTGACACAGGGTTGACAGTTATTACACTCTTAAAGCCATTCTGACTATACTGGAAAAGCAAAAAATAATTACTAAGTCATTAGCTTTAATGATAGATTCACAAAGATTAGCATATGAAAGAATCTTAAAAGTTATGCATGTACTGTTGCTTTTACTCTTGGCACAGGCAGACCAGAAAAAAGGACAACAGTGATCCAGAATTGAGATGAGCAATGATTAGGCCACAGTAAGCAGAACAGTGACCTGCAAAGAGGCATGTGGTATTAAGTATCTGTGACTGAACGCTAAAATTGTAACAATCTAAGTTTAGATTGTTTAGTTCAAGTATCAATACATTTAAAGAATGCAAGTTTGATACGAAAACAGGAAAGGTCTAAATAACAAGCTTTCCCCACGATTGTTTCAGAAAAATTATGAAAAGTAGAGGAGAAAAGACTGTTGATGATGAATATATCATAACCAGTTTTTCCACTACAAAGTGCCATATCTTCACTGCTCAGATCCTTGTGTTTCTCATATGTAAGTTTAAGGTAATAATGCCTATCATATCATGCCTATTTCAGAATTTTTATGAGGCTCAACATGAAATAATGAATGTTTAAGTACATTTTATTGGGTCCAAAAGAATTCATGTCTAATTCATGATAGAGCAGCTTACTCTTAAATGTTGTTTTCCTCTACGAGAATAACATTTCCAAGATCCATTAGATATTTGGTAACCAGTTTCTAAACACCAGTTCTAATTAATAGTTTTCCATACTAAATAAAACTGCATATATATTATGAAATTTACCTTGCACACAGTTTCTAATCCATAAGAATTTTCACCTCGACTAGAAGCACCACCAATTTTTTCCACTCTACTTATCACACCAAGAGAAGCATCTAAAACAAATGGGGGATCCTAAAGGAAGGAAAGAGAAAAACAAAACCAAGCAATGAATATTGTACAATTATAGCTGAGAAAAATTTTAACTGGTAATGCTTTAATTAAAAATGATTAAAACTGTCTGCAAACAATACAGAAATGTACACATAAAAATCCAACCCAACAAGACTTACCTGTTCCATGCTTTTGAAATATAACCTGTAATTCGTGACAGTCAGAGTTCCTCGTACAGGAACAGTGAATGGACATATATAAGTTACATCTTTGGCTGAAAAGAGAAAGGGTCCACAATTTACTATAGAGTATGCACCATTAAAAACTGCACTCTCATCTTTTCACAAATAAAATTTAATAGAATTCTGACTGCTATTCTAACTTATGCTCAAAAATCACAGAATAAATGATTTAAATCCAAGCTTCCAAACATGCAGTAATCAGGGGAAGAAATTGAAAATAAATGTGAAGGACTTGAAGAAGCAGAAGGATGTCCCTTACCCTGAGACAGAACAGAAGAAAACAGAGAAGCCACTCCCCCTGTTGGTTAAAATAGTGGTGGTAGTTGGAGCAATGGGTGAAGGGGTGGTGGTAATGGTGGTTAACAGTAAATGTCTCATGTCACAGTCACCGATCATCTTATCACAGTTTCAACATCACTTTGCCAATCTGCTGGTCTTCTGGCCACAGTCTAGTCCAGCTGTGGGCAAACTACGGCCCACGGGCCGGATCCGGCCCATTTGAAATGAATACAACTATTGAAATAAAAGACCGTACCCTTTTATGTAATGATGTTTACTTTGAATTTATATTAGTTCACACAAACACTCCATCCATGCTTTTGTTCCGGCCCTCCGGTCCAGTTTAAGAACCCACTGTGGCCCTCGAGTCAAAAAGTTTGCCCACCCCTGGTCTAGGCTGTCCACATATCTCTAAAAATACAATAGCTGAAACATATTATACCAAAAACTTCCGACCTGATTATATTTATGGGAAAATATTGTAGGGGAGAAATGCATATGAAATATAATCTCTTAGAAAAATAATAGTGTAATAAGAGGATATTATATTCCTGACCAAGCAACTGATGTCCAACTCTGTGGAGAAATAATCACAAGCAATACTTTATTAAATGATATATGACAAATCTATACAGCATTAGGCTTTTAAAAACATGCATTACTTAACTCAGCTACCAACCAATACATCAAAATAATATTTAATATGATAAAATTCATAATGCCCAATACAAAGTGTTTTAATCTTTTAAAATATTCATAAATTCCTGCAATGTCACTATTGTACCAATCAGCAAATAAAGAAATGTCTTCACTGTGCCAAGGAAGTAGGGCACAATTAGGAGCAACAAATTCATAAGGACCTCTCAAGGGGTTTCTGGGAAAACTTAGGTACATGAAATGCATTTAATAAGATATTGCAACTTCCTGATTTTGCTTTTTAGTTATTACTTTGAAGAAGTGACTGCTTTGTATGGAATTCATGATAGAGCAGCTTTTTATTACTCTTAAATGAGACTGATCTTTTTTTTTTAAACTTTATTATTGAAAATATTACAAATATCCCTCCTTTTTTACCCATTAATCCCTTCCACTCTGCTCTCGCCCCCTCCCCAGGATTCCCTGCACTATTGTTTGTCCATGGGCTATGCATATATACATTTAAGTTCTTTGTTTAATCTCTTCCCATCCTGCCTTCTGAAATACATTAGTCTGTTGCATGTTTCAATGTCTCTGAATGTTTTCTTCATCATTTTATTTTCATTAGATGCCACATATAAGTGATATCATGTGATACTTGTCTTTCTCTGACTTGTCTTTCTCTATCGCTTAGCATAATGCTCTCCAGGTCCCTCCATGCTATCTCAAAGGGTAAAAGTGAAGTTTTTAGAGGACTGGACAGGAAGGAAGTCATGATGTGAGCATAACCAATGGACACAGATGGGAGTGGGGTGGGGTGAGGACATGCCCTGGGGGTTGGGGGAGACCAGGGAGAGGTCAATGGGGGAAAAAGGAGACTTATGTAATACATTAAACAATAAATAACTTAAATTTTTAAAAAATGTAAATGCCTGTGTGCTACAGGTCCTCTCTCTGTGCATTTGCCTACTCAGCTCAGGATCAAGAGACTAATCTAACCAACATTTCTAACATTTCAAAACAGTTCCTTTGGGAATGTTCAAGTATGAGCAATATTTTTAAAATCATTGTTTCCAATGCATGTCATTTAGAGGAAAACTTTTAAAATTAAACAAACCTATCATTATAGAAAGATACACAAAGTTGCCTTGCATACATTTTCTTAACTTTATGAATTTTTGCCTCAACCATGAAAGCTTTATTCATGTTGGTAAAATCATTTCTGGATTCTCTGCAGAGCCATTTTCTTACACAAGTAAATCAACCTTATTGTTCTATATTCCAATACAGAGTATGTCCCTCCTTGTCTGATGCTTTTGTTACACTTACCCCTTTATTCTAAAATTAGATGCCTGGTGCACGAAATTCATGCACTAGGGGGTGGGAGGGGTCCCTCAGCCCAGCCTGCACCCTCTCGCAATCCATGAGCCCTTGGGGGATACAGTCGGACATCCTTAGCGCTATCACGGAGGCAGGAGAGGCTCCTGCCACTGCACTTACCAGCTGTGAGCCCGGCTTCTGGCTGAGCGGTGCTCCTCCTGTGGGAGCGCACTGACCACCAGGGGGCAGCTCCTGCTTCAGCATCTACCTCCTGGTAGTCAGTGCATGTCATAGTGACTGGTCGTTTCACTGTCTGTGGGAAACCGGCTCTCCAACATCCCCCGAGGGGTCCTGGATTGCGAGAGGGCGCAGGCCAGGCCAAGGGACCCTACTGGTGCACGATCGGGGCCAGGGAGGGGCACAGGAGGTTGGCCAGCCAGCGGGTAGGGGGGACCACGGGAGGGCTCCAGGGCATGTCCAGCCCGTCATGCTCAGTCCCAATCAGCCAGACCTCAGCGGCAAGCTAACCTACTGGTCGGAGCATTGACTGGTCGACCAACCAGTCAACTGTCTGCCCCCTGATGGTTAGTGCACATCATAGCGAGCGGTTGAGCGGCCTTAGCATATCATTAGCATATTATGCTTTGATTGGTTAAACGGACAACCAGACAACCGGATACGTAGCATATCATGAGATAATACACGTGAAAGTGCTTTCAAAATTAAAAGTATTATACAAGGATTTATTCCCATGTTACTATTATCATCAATAGGCTCTGTGTTGTTCTGTCCACTTTACTCTTCCTCCTCAGGCTGGAGACAGCTAAGTCACTCTGAGAAAAGAGTTTACGTTTAGCAGGGCTTGTATCAAGTAAAAGGGAGACTGAACAGGCACCTTTCCAGAGCAAATGACAGTAATAACAACCAGCACTGACAGCTTAGCACTTCAGAGTTTATAAAGTACTTTTCATCTGAGTACCTCCCTCCTTCAATCTTCATAACAACCCTTAACACATTAAGCGCCCAGTCAGTCACCGGTGACTGACACTATACTTTCTATCCAGAAGACAAAACAGGCTGGGTGCTTAATGTGTTAAATGTAAGACCTAGAATTAACTATAAGTTTTAGATGAGAATACCGGGGCTCAGAGAAGTAAAATAAAATGCCTAATGTTTCAGAACCAGTAACTGCTAAGATTAAGACTTGAATGCAGTTCCTCTGTCTACAAATTCAAATCTCTCTCCAACCACATCGTGCAAAGAGGCCACTAGAGTAGCACAGTCTGTCTCCTGGGTCAAAGGTGGCAACACTGCAGTCTAGGCCACCTCTACTGTTGATGTGCCCAAGCCACAGTATCTGAGCTTGCTACTTCCCTAAAGCATTCTGTTCATGTTCCTACCACTACTCTAACTTTTAAAAAAACATATAAACTACAGACTGACATTAGACCAACTAAAAATCAAACATCTTTTCTATATAAATTAACATATTCAACATTACTCTAGCTTTGTACTTCAATGTATTAAATTTAATTTTTACACAATATTCAAGTCTATATAAATGATTCTGAATCAGAATTATTTTATTTAGTATATTAGATATTCCTCTAAATCTGCAATACTAATACTGCCTAATCATTACCAAAAGAGCTTAGATTTACTAATCTCAAATTTTCACTGAGTTTACAGAGGAAGAATCCGTAATAATTTCCATGAGACTATAATGGCCTTGAGAATAAATACCTGTAAGGATAAAAAAGAGATCCAAATAAATGTAATACATGACAACATGCAATCTATGCAGAAAGAGAGGCACAAAAGCATGCTCTAGTACAGAGAAGAGGAAGTCCATTCAGCTATGAGATCAGAGAAGGTTCAAGGAACACAGGCATACGAATTGTGCCCCAATGATGGGTAGGGATAATAAGACAGCACTCAATGCAAAGAAAAAACTTAATCCAATATGCAGAAGTGGGAAAGTAAAGTACCTATTTAAAGGTAAGTATATAGTGTGGTTCTCTGTAATTTATATTCTATCACACTTTTCACTCCTTAATTTCCTTCCCTGGTTCCTTTTCTACCATATGATTCCAAAATATTTACCGAGCTATGTTCTTGGCCCTCTTCTCACTACATACACTCTCTCATTTATTTTCCTCCTCCCATTTTTCAACTAATATCCATGTTCTGATTATTTCAAAATATGGACTTCCAACCCTGATCTCTCTCCTAATCTCCTAAAATCTCTCTCCCAGCCGAAACCGGTTTGGCTCAGTGGATAGAGCGTCGGCTTGCGGACTGAAAGGTCCCAGGTTCGATTCCGGTCAGGGGCATGTACCTGGGTTGCGGGCACATCCCCAGTAGGAGATGTGCAGGAGGCAGCTGATCGATGTTTCTCTCTCATCGATGTTTCTAACTTTCTATATCTCTCACTTCCTCTCTGTAAAAAATCAATAAAAAATATATTTAAAAAAAAAACAAAAAAAAAATAAAATCTCTCTCCTAGATATCTCCACTGGAAGATTCTCATAGGTACCTGAAATTAAATACACATAAATATAATACCAAGGGCTCATGAAACCCAAGAGGAAAAGGTAAATTCAAGAAATTCTTAGAGATCAACTCCTCTGGATCTGGTAATTGATTGGATGGCAGAGTTCAGAAAAAGAGTTCTTGCCCTTAGCCTGTTTGTTCTGTGGTTAGAGCATCAGCCTGCGGACTGAAGGGTTGTGGGCTCAATATAGGGCCAGGGCACAACCTATTACCTCGGTTGCAGGTACAATCTCCAGCCCCAGTCCAGGCACATGCGGGAAGGAAACCAGTTGATGTATCTCTCTCACATCAGAGTCAGTCTCTCAGTCTCTCTCTCAGTGTCTCTCTCTCTCTCTCTCTCCATCCCACTTGGAGGTAGTTACCTTTTGCCTTGCTTAGTTTTACACAGGAAAATAACACCTGGAAAAGGAAAATTAGGCATTTACTAAGTCCTTTAAAAAAATTTTTTTTTGGTGGTTTTACTTTGGCTAAGAAACCATTTATTTTATTAAATACATTTTAATTGATTTCAGAGAGAGGAAGAAAAGGGGAGGAAAAGAAACACTGATGAGAGAGAAACATCAATAGGCTGCCTCCTACATGTCTGCTACTGGGGATCGAGCCCACAACCCAGGCATGTGCCCTGACCAGGAATCAAATCGTGACCCCCTTGGTTCATAGGTCAACGGTCAACCCCTGAGCCACACTGGCCAGGTTAATAA
>NW_006293232.1:1126088-1137751 GCF_000327345.1 Myotis davidii | reverse complement strand
GAGATATTCTTAGAGATCAACTCCTCTGGATCTGGTAATTGATTGGATGGCAGAGTTCAGAAAAAGAGTTCTTGCCCTTAGCCTGTTTGTTCTGTGGTTAGAGCATCAGCCTGCGGACTGAAGGGTTGTGGGCTCTATAGGGCCAGTGGTTAGAGCATCAGCCTGCGGACTGAAGGGTTGTGGGCTCAATATAGGGCCAGGGCACAACCTATTACCTCGGTTGCAGGTACAATCTCCAGCCCCAGTCCAGGCACATGCGGGAAGGAAACCAGTTGATGTATCTCTCTCACATCAGAGTCAGTCTCTCAGTCTCTCTCTCAGTGTCTCTCTCTCTCTCTCTCTCCATCCCACTTGGAGGTAGTTACCTTTTGCCTTGCTTAGTTTTACACAGGAAAATAACACCTGGAAAAGGAAAATTAGGCATTTACTAAGTCCTTTAAAAAAATTTTTTTTTGGTGGTTTTACTTTGGCTAAGAAACCATTTATTTTATTAAATACATTTTAATTGATTTCAGAGAGAGGAAGAAAAGGGGAGGAAAAGAAACATTGATGAGAGAGAAACATCAATAGGCTGCCTCCTACATGTCTGCTACTGGGGATCGAGCCCACAACCCAGGCATGTGCCCTGACCAGGAATCAAATCGTGACCCCCTTGGTTCATAGGTCAACGGTCAACCCCTGAGCCACACTGGCCAGGTTAATAAACCATTTACTTTATTCTCCTATTATATTACTTTCTCAAGAGCTATTGGTATTTTAAAGTAAAATCATGAAGAAGGGGGGGGGTGGATCCTTTTCTACCATATGATAGAAATGGGGGGGGGGGAAAGAGCCATGTGTAATACTTTAAGCAATAAAGAATTAAATAAATAAATAAAGTAAAATCATGAAGACAAAAGAAAAAAAGCTTAAATGCATGTTTCTAGTTTCTAGTTCATCCAATAAGTTAATGCTTGGTTCTATAGGCTGGACAAAGAAAGGCACACACCCATATGCAAATGGCTTGCTTTGCAATGGAGATGAAATATTTTCACCCAAAAACTGAGCTGAGTTTAATCAGAGTAGAAAAAAATAAAGAGGACAGAAAGTGTTTTCAGAAAAATTACTTGTACAAAGTGGCAATTCAATGTTTTTTATCTAGGCAACCCACTATCTTACTGTCTCAATTCAAAATAATAGCATTTTCCTTCACAGAATTCAGCAATGTATTTTTTTAAATCACTTATTTTCAATGAAAATAAAGCAAACCAGAGAAGCAGCAGAATACTCTATTTGTATGTTTCCCAGCAGTCCAAATACAAACAAAACCAACAGGTCTAAGCCTAGACTACAGCTGGGAAGGCTAGCAGTAAAGAGTGCTACAGGACAGGAGGTGTTTCAGACAGTAAGCCTGTTCTCTGTATATTGAGAGCGAAAGGGGTGGAGGTGAAAGGTGTTCTGAATAGTCTTTACAGTCATAAAGGAGAAGGAAATTCAGCAAAAAATACCATTACAGACCCATGTCTTTAATATTTTCTCCTGGAAGCAAGGGCGGTTCTTCCATTTCTGCTAATTTGTTAGACTCCCTCAGGACCTGGATTGGAAAGGGAAGGAGGGGACAAGAAAAGAAATATTTTTTACTTAAAGGTTAATTTTTTGCTGAATTTCAACTAAGTATACTTGCTCTTATGTAAAGTTATAACATTATATTATACTACTTTAAATTAAATTATAAAAACTGTAGTTTTGGCGTGTGTAACACATAAAGCTGCAATTTTTCTACAGAGCATTTACCGAATGCCTACTTAGTATAAGGTATTATATACAAAACCCTTTACACATTTCCTCACTGAATCCGACACAACCCTTTAAGGTTAGGTGTTATTATCCTCAATCCTAGATGAGGAAGAAAAGGCCAGAAGTGACAATTAGTTCAAGATCACATAGCTAAAAAGTGTCAAAATCTAGATTTGAATTATAGTTTTTAGTGGACTTACAAAGCCCAATTTCTTTCCAGTAAGGTAGGTCTAAAGGCCTTAATGCATTCTAACTCAGACAAAATCACGCTTTTATGTAGATTTAACATTTAGAGGATTTAGAATTGATGTTGATAAAGAATCTTGTTGAAAAAGAGATGTTAAGTTAATCAAAATCATGATCAATAATGTTTTACTAATTAGCTCCCTTATGAAAGATACTACACTGGATTCCAAGAATGTAAGTCCAGTTTTCTAGTGGATTTACAACAAGAGAAGGAACACACACACACACACTCTCACATCACATATTAAACACAAGCTACCTCAAGCCACTCCGCTCCACCCCTTCACTCCCAAACAATAAACTTCACTGTCAACAATTCTTTACCTCCCATTAATTCCTCAACCTTCTTCAATCTTGTTTGCCACATAACCCAACCCTTTCCAGGAGGGAGCCCACTTCTTCCCAATAACCTCCTAATTATTAAAGACAATGGACATTTCCATCTTCATTTTTATTTCTTAGCTACTTTTGACACTATCTGCACATCTCCCTGGCCATTCTTTCTCAATGACCTTTATATTCCTTTTCCTTAACCTAGTGGTTCTCAACCTACCTAATGCCATGACTCTTTAATACAGTCCCTCATGCTGTGGTGACCCCCAATTTCATTGTTACAAATTGAACATAATTAAAGCATAGTGATTAATCACAAAAACAATATGTAATTATATATGTGCTTTCCAATGGTCTTAGGCAACCCCTGTGAAAGGGTCTTTCAACCCCCAAAGGGGTCGCGACCCACAGGTTGAGAACCGCTGCCTTAACCTTTCCTGTTCCTCAGAGGTTTGTCCATTTTTCACTTTACTCACTTCCTGATGACCTCATACTCTATGACTTCATCTAATATCAATCACATTGTCAGCGGAAATTTTTCTTGGACTCTATCTCTACACATCCAACTGACTAATGTTCCTCCCCATCTCGGCGTCCCACAGACACCGTGAACTCAACAGATCTTAAATTGACCTGTGTTCCATACTTAGCAAGTAGCACCACCATCCATTTCGTTGTCTAAGCCAGTTCTGGGGGAGGACTGAGCAGTGGTCTCTGTAAGCAGACATGCCTTCTACTTTAACCTTGGTTTGTTTCATTAGAGTGAGAACCAATACCACTAAAATAAATGATTCTCAAACATTTTTTAAAGCTTTTGACTTGTATTTACTTCAATCCAAAAAGTAAAATCCTCAAGAGAAGGTTAAAAAGGAAGAAAACACAAGGTGCTAACTGCCCTAAAGGACACCTTCTGTAGACCCTCAAAACTGGGCTAGATCTCTCCTGGGCATGAGCTCCAATCTGGCAATTACCACCCACTTTAAGTGCCCGTCTTCTTCCCCACCAGACTCCTAGGGAAGAGGTACCCTATCTTATACACTTTTAAATACTCATTAGAAATGTAACATGAGCTACATATGTACTTTTTAATTGTCTAGAAGCCATATTAGAAAAATAAAAACAGTACTAGCTAGTTTGGCTCAGTGGATAGAGCATCAGCCTGTGGACTGAAGGATCCCAGGTTCAATTCTGGTCAAGGGCACATGACCAGGTTTCGGGCTCAATCCCCAGTAGGGGGCATGCAGCAGGTAGCCAATCAATGATTCTCTCTCATCGCTGATGTTTCTATCTCTCCCTCCCCCTTCTTCTCTGAAATCAATAAATATATATTTTTTTTAAAAAAAAAGAAAAACAGGCAAAAGTGATTTAATATATTTCATTTAATCCAATAAATCCAAACTACTGTCATCTCAGCATGCAATAAATATTATAAAAATATAATGAGACATTTTATATTTTTTTGTTTATACCAAGCCTTCAAAATCCAGAGTGTATTTTATATTCACAACACATCTCAATCCAGACCAGCCACATTTCAAGTGCTCAACAGCCATATGTGTAGTGGTGCTTGGATTGAGCATAATCTAATTCTTCCTGATAACCAAATTATTCCTTAGTTTGCCCTGGCCAGGTTGCTTACTTGGTTAGAGGGTCATCCTGATACCCCAAGGTTGCAGGTTCAATCCCCAGTCAGGGCACAGATAGAAGTCAACCAATGAATGCATAAATATGTGGAAAAACAAATCCTTTTTTTTCTCCCTCTCTCTCTCTCTCTTCTTTTTTTCTCTCTCTCTTCCCCCTCCCGCCATTCCTCTCTCTCTAAAAATCATTCAATAAAAAAAATTATCCCTTAGTTTAAGTCAGGTGCTTCGGAAGGAGTAGGCATCACTACCATATAGCTCAGTGCTCAACTAAGACCAATAAGCTAAGAACTACAAAGAACCACCACTTCGCAAATTCTTGAACTACTGACTTCTAGATTTAGCTATAGAATAAAGAGCTTATTCTAAAAAAAGCAGTAAGAGGAATGATATCAGCATCATGGCAGCATAAGATGTCCCTCATTTTGTTGCCTTTTAACTTCTAAAATTTGGCAACTCTCCATAAATAAAAGGGCCTCCGTGGGAGGTGCTTGAAATCCAGCACCATATGCCAAGGGAGCCGGAAAGGGTCTCTCCCACTAATGCATCAGATAATAGGCAGACAGACCCCAGACCCAGGTAAGGGCTGTGGAATCAGCAGGAGCCTGTGAATTGACTCCAACCCTCTTGATTGCAGGAAAATAATGACGTGACACATACAGATAAGAAAGCCTTGCCCTGACCGGTTTGGCTCAGTGGATAGAGCGTCGGCCTGCGGACTCAAGGGTCCCAGATTCGATTCCGGTCAAGGGCATGTACATGTACCTTGGTTTCGGGCACATCCCCCGTAGGGAGCGTGCAGGAGGCAGCTGATCGATGTTTCTCTCTCATCGATGTTTCTAACTCTCTACCCCTCTCCTTTCCTCTCTGTAAAAAATCAGTAAAACATATATATATGTATGTATGTAAAAGAAAGCCTTAATAGAAATCCAGGTTTCTGCAGAAGTTCCAGCCCTCCACTGGGGTAAAAAATATATACAAGTTTGATGCATCAAAGTGGATAAGAGGAACTTTGTCAGCATCACCCTTGCCCAGGAGGCGGCACAGCTTAAGAGGCTCTCGGGGATCCCTCCCTGTGGGGGAAAGGGAAAGGGAGAGGAGTAAGCACCCAACTTCCCCAGTTGTGGGGCTGCTAAAGAAACCCATCTCTTGCCCACAGGATTCAGAGTATTAAAGCAAAAGTCCATTACTTGGAGAAGGAAGGGGTTCAGAGAAGTGGCAGATGAGAATATCAGAAGGCATTAAAAAGATGCAGTTCTCTGTGTTCTAGACTCCAGCAAAAAGCCCATCCATAAGCTGTCGGAAAAAACCTCACCCAAGGATTCCTTCACCTGACCCACGGGAACGCCCAAGTCCCCAAGTGCCAAACCCATACCCTCTGGAGCCAGCTCCTTTTACTAGTACGTGTTTCAGAGGGCTACAGCAAGAGCAAGCTCAGGCAGATAGGGAGTGCATGCAGAACAGCTGGGGTCTGTGGGCAAGGGAGAAACCATAATTATGAGCTGTACTGCCACCTTTGTGACAATGAAAGAGAGGTTCCCACCAGTTAGCCTGGTTTACTGTAAGATCAACTGCTTAAGAATCCACAAGAGGAAGCAAGAATTGTACAACAGGTGTATTCAATCATATAAGGTGAGAGATAGCCCCAAAATATAAGCTGACCAAAAAAAAAAATCCCTCATGAAGGCAGCAAGTACAGATTGGAGGAGGGGACTGCTACTTCAAATGCCAAAACAGCAATGCAAAACTACAAGAAACATAAAGAATCAAAGGAACATGACATCACCAAAAGGTCACAATAATACCCCAAAAACTGAACCCAAAGACAGAGATCTGTGATTTACCCAATAAAGAATTAAAAACAGCTGTTTTGAGGGACCTCAATGAACTAAAAAAAAAAAATTTAAATTAAATCAAGAAAACAAAAATGAACAAAATGAGAAATAAACTGAGATAGAAATCATAAAAACAACCAAACAGAAATTCTGTTGCTGAAAAATTCAATAAATGAAATGAACACAAGACAGAGTACCAACAGCACAATAGAACAGGCAGAAGACAGAATCAGTGAATTAAAGAATAGGAACTTTGAAATAACCCAGTCAGAGGAGAACAAAGAAAAAAGAATGAAAAGAGTGAAGCAAACCTACGATTTATAAGACACCATCAAGAGAACCAATATCAGAACCACCAGAGTTCCAGAAGGTAAAGAAAGGGAAAGGGGGCATAAAGTTTATTAGAACTTACAGACCAGGGAAGAGATTTGGACGTCCAAGTGCTTGAAGCTCATAGATCACCTCATTATTTCAATTTAAAACAATCCTCTCTAAGACACATTATAATAAAACTGTCAAAAATCACAGATAAAGAGGGAATACTAAAAGTAATAAAAGAAAATTTCTAACCTATAAACCCTCATTAGGCTATCTAGGCCAGTGTTTGACAATCGGTGGTCTGGGAACCACTGGTGGTCCATGAGGTCTGAAAGGTTGGCGACCGCTGATTTAGGCCCGTGGTCGGCAAACTGCGGCTCTCGAGCCACATGCGGCTCTTTGGCCCCTCTGGAGTACCCTAATTAAGATAATAACAATGTACCTACCTATACAGTTTAAGTTTAAAAAAATTGGCTCTCAAAAGAAATTTCAATCGTTGTACTGTTGATATTTGGCTCTGTTGACTAATGAGTTTGCCGACCACTGATAGACCAGTGGTTCTCAACCTTAGCTGCACATTAGAATCACCTGGGAATCTTTTTAAAATCCTGATTTCTGGGCCTCATCCTCCAGAAAGTCTGTTTCTTTGTTATGGGGTGGGGCCACAACATTAGTAACAAAGAAATAGAATTTCCAGAGGATGAGGCCCAGAAATCAGGATTTTAAAGATTCCCAGGTGATTCTACTGTGCAGCCAAGGTTGAGAACCACTGCTATAAATAGATTTCTCAGTAGGAACCTTACCACCTGGGAGAGAATGAATTGATATGCTGAAAGGAAAAAATGCCAGCCAAGAATACTCTATCTGGCAAAGGAATCCTTCAGAAATGAAATACTTTCCCAAACAAACAAAAGCTGAGTGAGTTCATCACCATTACATCTGCCTTACAAAAAATGCTAAAAGGAATTCTTCAAAACAAAAAGATGCTAATAGTAAAATGAAAATGTACAACTCACTGGTAAATATATAATCAGATTCAGAAAAGTCTAATTCTGTAACAGGATGCTGCGTTAACCAACTGACTGTGTTATAAACATTAACGGAAAGAGTATTAAAAATAATTATAGCCAGTATAATTTCTTCATGAACAATATAAAATGAGGTAAACTGTGACATTAAATACATAAAATGTTCAATGCAATCTCCTCAGAAATAGAAAAAAAAAATCCTAAAATTTATATGGGACCATAAAAGATTCCAAATAGCTAAAGTAATCTTGAGAAAGAACAAAACTGGAGGCATCATACTTCCTGCTTTCAAACTATATTACAAAGTTATAGCTATCAAACCCGTATGGTATTATCATACAAACAGACACACAGAATAATGGAACAGAATAAAGAGCACAGAAATAAACCTATGCATATATGATCAATTAATTTACAACAAGTTGCCAAGAATATACTAGAAAGAAAGGATAGTATTTTCAATAGTGCTGGGAAAACTGAACAGCCAAATGCCAAAGAGTGAAATTGGATCCCTATGTTGCACCATACACAAATATCAACTCAAAATGTATTAAAGACTTGGAAACAAGACCTGAAACCATAAAACTAGAATAAACCATGGAGGGTAGGCTCCCTAGCATCAGTCTTGGCAATGATTTTTTTGGTTTTCCCACCAAAAGAAAAGGGAACAAAAGGAAAAACAAACAAGTGGGACTATATCAAAAGCTTGTGTAGGGGAAAGGAAACCATCAACAAAATGAAAAGACAAACTACTGATTTGGAGAAAATATTTGTAAAGCATATATCTGGCAAGAGATTAATATCCAGAATACACAAAGAACTCATAAAACTCAGTAGTGTGTTTGGAAATTTTTATAATATTGGGAAGGGGATTAAGAATTTTAAACTTGACTGGTCATGTAAAGGAAAATCACTGCAGACCTCTGATGAGATCAATAGCATGGTCAAGGAGGTATACAAAACTGGATATAATAAAGACAAAATGATAATCTAGGAGAGAAATAGCAAAATCCTGGATTAGTAGAAATAAAGTGGTATTAGAAGCAAAGAGAAATATTTGATACTTGTTGGAAAAAGTAGTTAAATGTGACCAGAGGCTTAATAAACAAATACAATCAATTAATTAATTTTTACTTGAGAAGAACTGCATTTAAGATATGTCAGTAATGGAAGAAGAAATGCAAATATAACAAAGAAAGGAGGTAAGATCAAAACAAAAGGACAACTCAGAAATGCCAGGAGCCTACAAAAGGGCTTTTGGAATTAAAGCAGCAAAGCCAGACTGATTCATCAGGTTTTTCTGCATTCACATGGAAATACCTTTAGTGGGAAAAAGTTATATAACTCTCCCCCGTCTGAAAGGAGGGGAGAAATCCCCTGTAACACATAAAACACTTTTCTCTTGCTGGGTCAAAATAATGTTATTAAATAACTATCCGACCCGTTTCCCATCAGATTCATTAGAACCGCCTGCTTCCGGAGTTCTGGTTATATCAAAGATAAGATTATATAAGGTCTGCTCTTTTAATGCAATACAATACTTAATCCTTTTCTTATTATCAAGAAGTCTATAAATCACATTAAAATCTTAGTGGTGAAAAAAACACACAGACAGAAATTTATAATACTTTTTATATTCCTAAAATCAATTCAGTTTTGCTCTCTGCCCAACCATGTTTTTCCCCATTGTCTTCCATGCCCTCTTTATCAAGCTCTGTAAATTTCCATGTGATTTTAACCTACCTCCCATCTCTCCTTCTCTCCCTGATCAAGAAATTATTATCTGCAAGTGGTAAGTTTATGGATCAGTTTTCACATGGAATGTCAGATGACAGATAAACAGGCAAGAAATATTTTGAAATCTGCAGAACACTAAATTAAAATCATCTGAAAGGGAGAAATGAGTCTGTAGAAGTTACAAACTATCCGCCACAGTTTCTTTATGTACTAAAACAGTAGAGGAAAAAATAATGAACTTATTCTTCATTGAATAATTCTATTAAAGAAAATTGTTTACATCAATTTTACTTTAGTCTATTTTTTTATACAACTTGACTGTGTCGATGTAAGAAACTTCCAAACCTGTAAAGAATCTTTATGTGTTTATTTGAGCCAAACTGACAAGTTATGCCAGGGAGCAAGATCTCAAAGGCTCCAGAGAATAATAGTTTTACAGTTACTTTTCTGCACTTAAAATCAAAGCAAGGGAAGGAAGATTACATGAAGGTAGGAGAAAGCAAGGCAGGAGACTCTCATGCTTCAGAAGGAAGGATCTGCAAGGGGGCATTTAAAAGGTATGTTATTTGGATGCACAGAAACAATGAACAGGGCTTAAGGCAAGAATAAGCCTTTAAAGTTATATTCCTGGGGCAACACTCCCCACCATGACCAGCCCAGTTAGGAATTTATAATCAGATCACCGTATGAGGTTACTTTCCATAGAACCCCTTTTTCTTCCACAACTGACAAACCACAAAGTAAGCAAATGAATCATACAAATAAAATCTGAACAGGGTAGAGTCAAAGACTGGCATCTGGGATGGATCTTATTGGTTATACATTTGAAAGCACATCCAAATCCAAGCACAGGAAGCCCTTTCTTTTCATAACACTGCCAAGAACAATTTGGTTTTGAGCTGAAACCACAATTAGCAAACATTGGATAACATTACATCACCATCAATGATTCAACAAAGGGTATCTAAGAGGTATAGTCTGAAAAGCATCACTTCATGCTGCAGGTTGAACTGTGCCCTCCCATAGATAAAGATGGGTTAAAGTCCTGGTTGACAGTACCTCAGAACGTGACCTTATCTGGAAACGTGGGGTGCCCTCAGTGTCCCCAGCTGTTGCCAGTGGAAGTGGAATTCTTGCAATGTTGCAAGGAAAGTAATTTCCTGAGACTCGCACTGGAGAATGAGTGATATTTATTTCTGTGGAATTAAACCCCTGGGTTTTCAATGTTGCATTTCCCCATCCCACCATGGAAGAAGTCCAATCTTATCTTCAGCAAGGCTAGGATTAAAGCCACTGCCCAGAGTTTCCACACCGTATTAAAGCACAGTCTAGGCCAGCATCTGGCTAGCTTAGCTTATGTTCCCAACAGCAATCCATTGCATCTGGGGTCTGCATGGACATAACGCTGCTTAAGGTCACATGAAGGGCTAGTGAACGGGCGAGTACAGGTCGCTGAGCAAGAGAGTGCAAGGGAGCAGGAGCAAAGCAAGAGGCAAGAGAGAGAGAGAATTCTTTACCCAGAGATTTTTAACCTTCCAAGATTTCACAGCTTGCAGTAGCTTCAGCCCCTAGGCAATTACCTTTGTCCCAGGTAAGACTGACAGACAAGCACCTTCCCTAGTCATCCTGACTTCACTGCGCAGGCGCCCATTTCTCTCTTTGTTTGATCCCTTTCCCCAGTGATCTGCAGGAACTAGACCAGTGTTCCCCTGGGGAGTGTGCAACTATAGCTTACTGGTGAAGCTGCCCAGATGGCCATGCTTATAATGATGTCTGGCCTCGCCTTTGCTTTCTTCGTATTATTATTAGCTAGTTAATTATGACAATGAGAGAAGTGGGGTCACTGCAGATAGGGTCATGGTAATTAGTTAAGATAAGGATACAGTGGAGTAGGGTGGGCCCCTAACCCAACTTGACTATTGTCTTTATTACAAGACAGCTCTGTGAAGATACAGAGATATAATATTGCCTCAATTACTTTCATTTTGCCTCAAACCAAGGAATCTATCATCATGCACTGGCCCAGTTAATGCACTGCTTTCAGAAGATCGCTATTCATTTAGCTCATAATACCCCTGGAAAGAAGTAGTATTAATGGGAACACAGTAACTAATAAACAACATAAAGCACGTACGGACAGTCCTCGGGTTACATCGGACTCGACGTACATCGTTTCGTGGCTACGTCGCCGTCTCCCACTTATTTATAAAACAAAAACGTTCCATCATTTCGACGTATGTACACATGTACTTTATGTTTTTTGTTATTTATTTACCACAAGGTCAGGAATAGTTATCTTTCTTTTTAATTTTTTTTACTGTTTCACTTCATTACTGCTGTGTATGTGCTCCATGTGAGTGACGTAGGTGCTTATGTAGGTGGCTTCCGGCTGATGGCAAAAATCGCCTTACGTCGCCGGTAGGAATGGATCTCCCGTAACCCGAGGGCTTACTGTATGTACATACATCAAAATGACGGAGCTATTTTTTATAAATAAATGGGAGATGGCGACATAATCGCGAAACGACGTACACTGAATCCGATGTAACCCGAGGACTGCCTGTACTACCATTTTATGGCCAATAAAGGTATACATACTAAAAGCAAAATAACATTAACAAAATTGGGGAGGAGGGAGATCAGGTTTTATTACAAACACCCTCGTTTTCTGATTATTTAGAAAAGCAATTCCCATTTATTAGGTAATAATAAAAATTGCTATATCGCCCTAACCCAGTGGTCGGCCAACT
>NW_006293232.1:1122401-1123951 GCF_000327345.1 Myotis davidii | reverse complement strand
TTGGAGGTGGGCAGGCCAGGCCCTGGTCTCTGAGAAAGACATTACTCTCCATTCTCTCCTCATCCCTGCTCCAGCCTGCCTTTCCAGTTTTCTGCTCTCTCTTTATTTAAAAAAAAAATATTTTTATTGATTTCAGAGAGGAAGGGAGAGGGAGAAAGATAGAAACATCAATGATGAGAGGGAATCATTGATTGGCTTCCTCCTGCTCACTGCACAATGGGGACTGAGCCCACAATCCGGGCATGCGCCCTAATGGGGAATCAAACCGTGACCTAGTTCATAGGTCAATACTTAACCACTGAGCCACACAGGCAGGTATCAAATTCTATACTTCTAAATGCCTATCTTAAATGTCCACCTATCTTAAACATCCACCTATCTTAAACATCCACTTCTTCTACTAAACTAAGTACTCACACTCTACAGTTACTTTTATTCTGAAATTCCTACAAATGAGCTCTGTATTTTCCTGAATTCATACCTTTGCTCAAGCCATTCCAAAACAGAGTGCCTCTTTATCCCAATCTGTTTATTTAAATCCTACCTACTCTTTAAAACCCAGTAAAAAGCTAGCTTTTCCAAGAAGTCTTGCCCAGGACTGTTAGCTGGAACTAAGTTTTTCTATACTTTCGTAGACTTCTGTCTATACTCTACAATGGCACTTAACACTTTTCACATTAGACTAGAGCGTTTTGGTAACATGACCACCTCCTTATTAAGAATCTTCTAACAACTGGCAAGGCATTTAAATGCAAGCAAAGACTGCAGTCTGCTAATATAATCAAGTAAACAATACCAACTTGGTCCTGTTTTCCTAGGCCCATAAACTTCACTAAAATCAATCCAAACATTCATTGCTGTTATCCTTGTCATCCTAAGTTTCTCTTCAAAAATGCCAGAGCTTCTATAACTATGTGTTTCTTCCTCCATCTATTTTCCCTGTCCAAGTCTTCCTTCCACTACTAACTCATCCTAACATTTATACTGGAATCTTTATTCCATAGTGAATAAATTCCCTCACAATCTCAACAGAATTCTCCCCTCACAGCTCTGGTCAGGTGGAGCACTTTGTTGGAGCATCGTCCAGATACGCCAAGGTTGTGGGTTCAATCCCCAGTCAGGGCACATACAACAATCAATGAATGTAAGTGGAACAACAAATCCATGTCTCTCTCTGATCTCTCTTCTTTCTCTCCCTTTGTCCGTCCTCCTAACTCTCTAAAAAGAATTCTTCCCTCACCTCTTCACCCCAACTAATACTTTCGTCCAGGAATGCACTTCCTGCAGCCATTTCTACAGGACTCTCTTCTCCTGCATCTACCAAAGCCCAAAGGTGAAACCAGCATTCCCCCAGCTCAGATCATGCTCATACACTAGTATTAATTTTTCCATTTTCATAAGTAAAATCCTTCTTCCTCTGAGGTTAATAGCATCTGGGTATTCAGCCTCTCATTGTCATCCACCTGCCTTTTAACTACTCCTCCGAACTCACTACAGACTTTTCAACTGGCTTACTTTCTTCTCCAAAGCTTCTTTCTCCTCCACAGCTG
>NW_006293232.1:1119503-1122220 GCF_000327345.1 Myotis davidii | reverse complement strand
ACCTACCCCAAATTTCCTCAATTCCCCAAACCCTCACCCAAATTCCCACTTTAGCTATGTGCTTCTGTAGTCATACCCTGGACTTTATCATATCTCAGCCCCTATAATATTAAATTAAAAAAAAAAATCTCTGACTACAGATGCTATCCTTTCCAAATGTCTTACGTTCTTAACTTGTCCTCCATCTAATCTCCAACCTAATGGAGAGAACTCATCCTTCAACCCTTCCATTTGTCATGCATTATTGCTCCTTTTTCCCATTCACTTTCTCCTTACCCAGCCTGGAATGTATAGTTTAACACTTCATATTCTCTTGGCAAATCCTATCTTTACCCACCAGCCACCACTGCCCCGCTAATCCCTACCTTGTCCTGTGCTAAATCTTGGCTATTAATGAAAAAAAATATTCACATTGGGGCCACTGAGGACTCATGGGTAGAAATATCAGCTAAGCCCAAGGCGGTGCTCAGCAAACCCATCATATCCAATCAATCCGAAGTCCTGTAGAGTCTACTTCCCTATCATCTTTGGACTGAGCTCTTTTTCTATCATAATTTGTACTGTCTAGTCACCTGCCTCCTTTCTCCTACTTATCCAATATATCATCCCAAATCAATACTAAAGTGATCTTTCAGAAACAGATCTGATCATATCATTCGTCTTCAGTGATTCCTCATTGCCTACAGAATTGAGCCCAAAGTCCTTAACATAATACTTGAAGTCTTCCAAGATCTGGCCCTTAGTCTACATAACTAGTTATAGCTCCTATTCCTCTTAAGCCATTGGGAATGGCTTATAGATTCCCTAAATTTGTAGCCATGTCATGGCTCTGTCATTTGCTAAGCCTGCTTCTTTTGTCTGTAATGTCCTCTATACATTTCCATGCTCTCTTTGCTGCTATCCATCTTACAGGAGTGACTACTTCCTCCACTATGTACACTGTATGTATTTCTATCATAATACCTGTCACACTGCGCATTTACTGATTGACAAGCAGCTCCTCCTCTCAGATAGTTTGGTTATTGTATACCATTCCAATATTTTTCTTTACTACAGATCATTTCTCCACCTTGCTCTCAATAAAAAATGTAAAGTGTCTAAAAAAGAATAGCTGACATACTGTTAGCTATTATTACTTATGACAACTGAGTGTTATTGCACACATATTACCCCAAGTCCAATCAGCTGCCATTATAAATAAAATTATAATGGAAAGCTACTGTTTCACCTCTCAATAGTACTACTTTCAGCTGTAACATATTACAAGTGAGAATACAAATTTCCCCCAGCAACTGTAACTAAAGATTTACTGGAAGGAATAAAACAGCAAGAACTACAATTAAAGACCTGGTATTTAAAAAACAAGAAATTATGTGTCCTGGACAGTATTATGTTAGAGGTATTAAAAAACATTCCTACTGAAAAAGCATTTGTGTTGGCACTGTGAATGCCTTTTAAAAATTAAAGTTGTCATTCATTACCAGGGAATAAATTTAAATTGTCTGCCCCACCCCCTTCCCCTGAAAAAATTGTATGTTGAAGCTCCAACCCCTAATGTGATTGTAATTGGAAATCAGGGCTTTTAGGAGGTAACTAAGGTTAAATGAAGTGGGGGGGGGGGGGCTGGGGAGTTAATCTGATAACATTAGTGACTTTATAAGAAGAGGAAGAGAACCCCTAGGGGTTCATTTATATTCTCTTCCTCTCCCTGTCCCGCCTTCTCTCTGCAAGCACCTAGGAAAGGCCATGTGAGGACACAATGAGAAGGCAGCCATCTGCAAGCCAGTTAAAGAGAGCGCTCACCAAGAATCAAATCAGCAAACACCTTGATCTTAGACTTCCCAGCCACCAGAACTGTGAGAAACAAACTTCTATTATTTAAGCCACCCAGTCCATAGAATTTTAGCAAGCCCAAGCAGATTAGTAGTCATAGAAGATGAATGTCATCAATGGAATTTCTCTTGGCTTTTGAAGTGAAAAATTTCCTATTTGAAATTGTAATTTAAAAATATTTTCTTCCTAAAAATAAAAAATATTTTCTTATGTAAAAAAGGCTTGCAAGGGAGAAACCAAGATGGAGGCACAGGTAAACACCTGAAATTGCTGCCTCGCACAACCACTTCAAAACTACAATTAAAAGACAGAACAGACATCATCCAGAGCCACAGGAAGGCTGGCTGAGTGGAAATTCTACAACTAGAAGGAAAGAGAAAAGCACACTGAGACTCAGAGGAGGTGCAGAAGTAAGTGCAGAGGTACGGAAGCGCACGTGGAAAAAGGCTGGCAACTGAGGACGCGGTTGTCTTTTTCAATCGGGAGGGAGACACAAGCTCCTGGGCAAGTCTCTGGGGACCCAGACTCATACGGGGAGAAACTGGACTGTCTGGCAGCAGGCGGAAATCGAGGGCGGCTTTCAGAGGTACTTGCAGCGATTACCGTGGGGACACTGAGACACGGGGCTTCTTAGGGTAGGACTGAGGTTCAGCCATAGCTGTTTGCTCCGCCCTGTTGATTCCCTGAGACCCCGCCCCACCCAAGCTGTGTGCAGAGGTTTTTGCATATGAATGGCCTGGCCCTCTGCAATCTAAAATTACCCAACAAACTGCAGCTGGGTCAGAGAGACCCAGGACATCCAAAAGAAGGCCCAATGCCCCACAGCAGCTTGCACTGCTTCACAGCTGGGCCTCATCTGGGCACCTCCAAACCCCACTTTTCAG
>NW_006293232.1:1114139-1118465 GCF_000327345.1 Myotis davidii | reverse complement strand
ACCTACAACCAAGATTACTTTATCCAGCAAAGCTATCATTCAGAACTGAAGGTCAGATAAAGAGCTTCACAGATAAGGAAAAGCTAAAGGAGTTCATCACCACCAAACCAATATTATATGAAATGCTGAAAGGTATCCTTTAAGAAAAGGAAGAAGAAGAAAAAGGTAAAGATACACATTATGAACAACAAATACACATCTATCAACAAGTGAATCTAAAAATCAAGTGAATAAATAATCTGATGAACAGAATAAACTGGTGACTATAATAGAATCAGGGGCATAGAAAGGGAGTGGATTGACTAGTATCGGGGGGGGGAAGGAATGTGGGGGGGGAGGGAAGAGACTGGACAAAAAGCATACACTGATGGACAAGGACAGTGGGAGGGGGGGTAAGGGCAAAGGGTTGGGGTGGGAACTGGGTGGAGGGGAGCTATGGGGGGAAAAAGAGCAACAACTGTAATAATCTGAACAATAAAGATTTAATAAAAAATAAATTTAAAAAAAAGGCTTGCAAGTTCTATAAAGTTTAAAAAACAACAGGGCAGTCGCAATGGAAAACTATTTTGTTGTCATTAATAATAACCTTTCTCTATCCTTTTAACATGTCAATATAAAAAGTTATTAATGAAAAAAATATATTGATATTTTTTATTCTTTATTTCATACTATCTGGTATGAATTTTACACTTACAGCACATCTCAGTTTAGATAGCCATATTTCAAGTGCTCAAAAGCCACATACATGTGCTAACGTATTGGATAGCACAAGTATACAAGAACAATAAAATAAACCACAAAGAATCAATCCAGAATGCTGGACCTTCTAAAGGAAAAATCTGCAGATATGCAATGACATGAAAAGTAAAAGTGGGGGGAAACTGCTCTAAATTAAGAGGTTAACTATATATATATGAATGACTGAATCCTAATTCAAAAAGATTTTTTTTTAGACATATGGGGAAATTTGATATGAATGAGCAACCTATATAATAAAAGTGTAGTATGCAAATTGTCCCCTCGACCAGGACTTCTTTCAGGAGTTTGAAGAGAGGGTGGGGCAGGCTGGGGAAAGAGAGGGAGGCCCTGGCTGGCAGCTGGCAGCTGCTAGGGACCCTACCAATGCATGAATTTCTCTCCCCCCCCACCCCCGCACTTGCTCTCCTGAGTCAAACCACACCATCCCCCTTTGAAATCCTTAAATAAGCTGGCTCCTCTGCAGGGAGCATGGGTCTACCAAACTCCTCCCTGACTTAAGCTCTCAACTGAACACCATTTCCTCAACTGAAATCTGACCCAATGTCCCAGACCAGTGCTCCTAGCAGTTGTTCTCAAAGCACTATGTGCTTCTCATTCTTTCCACTGTTCTTACATTTCTTTGTAAATGTCTGATTAGTATCTATGTCCCTGAAGAATACAAACTTTACCAAGGAAACATGTCAATTGTGCTCACCATTCTATTCCTAGGACCTAGCATGGTGCCTGGCATAGCACACTCAAGAAATATTTGTTGAATTAATTACTGAGTGAAAGAATGATCAAAAGATTGGGCTATTCTAATCAAATTCATCAGAGGCAATGATCAGAACATCCAATACAAAATGAAAAACAAGGGAAGGGGTAAAACAAGGGTAAGGGAAGATAAAATCTCATTTTTCTTTCATGAGTTATTGTGTATATATTATTTTATATACCACATATAGGGTCCCATTTCCATTTTAAAACTTTTTATCACACTGGGGAAAATATTTCTTTAAATACTATGTCTTAAGTGAATGACAAATAATCGTTACACAACTGGTAGGAATCTGTTATTTCAACTGGGACGATTAAAATAGTAGTTGGGAATTGAAAAAACAGGTTTTTAGTCCTATGAAGCTAACAGCAGTATCTTTGGCCATGTGACTTAATTCCCATTCCTCATTACAGTTTCATTATCTGTGAAAAGTAATGACTAGACTACTTTAGTGGTTAGTTTTTTGGTGATTATATATCTTCTTAAGACTCTCATGAAACCTATTCTATGAATTGCTTATAACATCAGGGACTTTAAGATTAAGAACCCTGGCCCAAATGATCCCTTTTAATTCTAATGTAATCTAGGGCTTCTGAAATGACTATAATTTGTAATGGTCATACAATATCTAGATAAATATTGAAAAATTAAACTGCCAAAAAATAAATGTATATGTGTTTGTGTCTATATATACAGGATGGGGCAAAAGTAGGTTTCTAGTTCTATGCAAAATACTATGACAAATAATAATACAAGAATAAACTCTGTTCTGCATACTCACAACTGTAAACCTATTTTGCCTCACACTGTATTTTCTAATTATGTAATCACAGACTTAGTCTTGAATATGAAGTTAAGACTCATAGACTAAATAGAAATATTCCGATATTGTATGCAAGCAGCAAGGATGGACCGGCTTCCGGCAACTAAATAGAAATATTCCGATATTGTATTTTTTACAATAAAGTCTGTAAGAGAAGTTTATGTACAACAGAGTCACAGGAAAATTAAATCCAATAGCTACACTTATTTCAGGAGCTCTGGGCTATCACTGTATAAATATATACAACACCCCTGCTATGGCATCCTATCAAGAAATGTAAGCCATGTTTCTTTAAATATTTCTACTGTTCTCATAGTAAGTGATTTTAGCAGAAACTATAATTATCTTTTAAAATACATTTCAAAAATATTCTAATTTAGCGAAGTAATGGTTTATTTTAAATGTCTTACATTTCAAAATATACTTGTCATAATAAAAGGGATAGAGCCCCTAAATATCTATATACACTTGTCTCAGTAACTCTCCTCCCTAAATAATTTCATCAGAATGAACTGGAACAGAGGAATATAAACTCAATTGACTCGGAACATCACCCTTGCCAGCACCCAACAGGGCTACGCTTACAAGACTTCTGATGCTGTGGTTTGCACACTTACTCTAACCTTGTGACCTCGGTACACTGGAACCCATAATTAGCTTCAGTGGCCTGGCTCATGTGAAGTACTTCTCTGCTGCCAAGGTGAAAAATGAAAACACATGACTTGGGAATAAACTTGGCACTTGCATTTCCGACAGCACACTCATTTTTCTTTCAAACACTACACAAAGAGACTTGTGGTTTTCTTTCACGAGTCTTTCCAAATCTGCAGACCATATTCCATTTCTTCAGAGTTTAGCCACCTTCCACATTACCACAAACTGTCTATCCTCACTGGCTCCATTTTCTCAGTGCCCAACTCACTCCTTAATCCTTTGCAATCTAGCTTTTGCCTTTATCAACCCCCTAAAATGGCTCTTTCTATAATTATTAATGACCTGATTATAATAATGGTCTTTCCTCTGTTCTGATACTATAAATGTTCATCTCCCTTCACTAGCATATTCTTTTGGTTATCCCATATCTCAGTTTAACCAATACTCCTGAGTACCCACTGTATGCAAGATACAACTGTTCTAGGAACTCCTAGAGAAACAGAGATAAATATTTAACACGGGGTTGCTGCCTCTAATGAGCCTTCATTCCAAGGTACTAAATTCAAGTGCACTAAAAACACAACACAATGTATAACATGAAATATGAATGAGAGAGAAATAAAACACCTGGAAGTTTGGATCCTGAAAAGCTCATATACAGCTTTAATTTAGGGGCTTAAGAAAGAGACAGCATTTGAGGTTAGCCAAAATATAGTAAAGGTGTTTTAACACCTTCTCAACCATTTCACTAAACAAAGGAAAGAATTGAAAGAATCAGGATATTATAAAATTCAGGGCATGTTAAAAGCTATTTTAAGAGGCAGACCACTTTGGTTGAAATATAGGTTACTTAAAACACACAGAGATAAACCTGAAAAGGTAGGTTTTGATTAAACTGAGGCAGGTCCTACAAAATTGGTGGGCAGTTGTTAAAACAGTGAGAAGCTACCGTATTTGCCGGCGTATAAGACGACTGGGCGTATAAGACGACCCCCTAACATTTCCACTCAAAATACAGAGTTTGTTATATACTCGCCGTATAAGACTACCCCCTCTTCCGCACACCTTCCACACACCAAATAAAAGGTAAAACAATATCAGATTTGATTTTAACATTTTAATTTATATTCAAATGCTTATGACATGCAGGAAAACTGTCACAAGGCTGTATGTAATCAAACATATACATAAAACAGTGCAAGTTTATTACCGGTAAACATACCGGTAATTCACTAAAGAAAACACACTCTATAGACTGGTACCGTAGATGCTTCTCAGGAACACAGGCAAGCAGCCCACAACCTAGAGGGACTGTCAATGATAGAAGAAAGAT
>NW_006293232.1:1111748-1113825 GCF_000327345.1 Myotis davidii | reverse complement strand
AAAATCGCATAACAGCCGAGCATACACCCAGCAGCGCTGCTGATGCCTGAACGGTATGTGGAATGAAGTGGGCGGGCATCGGGAGGCCACTATGGCACGGGGCAAGCACTATGGGCAGTCTATCTGAAGTGTACCTGGCGTATAAGACGACCCCCCACTTGGAGGCATATTTTTCAGGGCCAAAAAATCGTCTTATACGCCGGCAAATACGGTACTGAAAGTTTCTGTGCTTTAGGAAGATTATTTTAACAATAGGCCAAAAAATGAATGATAACAGCAGGAAATCTGCTGGTAGACTATTAGGAGACCTCCTCAAGTCAGAGGTACTAAAGACCCAAACTAGCAGTAAAAATTAAATAGGAGCGGATACAAGAGACACTGTAGAGATAAAATCAACAGAACTTGGCAACTGACTTGACATGGAGAGAAAAGGGACAAAATATGACCCCAATCTTGTTGATGGAGAAACCAGTGTGCCAAATTAGAGAGCAAAAAAAAGAAAAGTAGGTGCCCAGCCGGTGTGCCTCAGTGGTTGAGTATCAACATATGAACCCGGAGGTCATGGGAAGGTTTGGTTCCCGATCAGGGCATACGCCTGGCTGCAGGCTATATCTCTAGTGTGGGGCATGCAGGAGGCAGCCAATCAACGATTCTCTATCATCACTGATGTTTCTATCTCTCTCTCCCTCCCCTTTCCTCTCTAAAATCAATTAAAAATATATTTTAAAAAGAAAAGAAAAGAAGGTAGTTTGAAGAGGGATGAATTCTACCTTGGAATTCTTAAGTCTGAGCTGGTATCAAGACATCAACGAGGAAATGTGCAGCACACCATATATACACTAGTAGGCCAAAGCATTTTGACTTACTAATGTTGACTTACTAATTACTCTATTTTGGGTGAGTGGCACTGTGAAGATACACGTGATACAGCAACATTAGATGCGTTCCCAAATGATGTCTCATGGGAGAGGCAGACTCCTATTTAACTGTCTACGAATCTGACTGTTTAAGAGTTGTTTAAAAAATATTGTGGGAAGATAGAGGAGGAAAAGATTGGATATGACTGAGATACATGAAAAGATGTGTCAGTTTTGATGGACATTGGCCTGTTAGTAATATTTGGTGGTAGAGTGGAAGAGTAAAAATATTCTAGACAGAACAGCATAAGTAAAAAATTTGGGGAAACCAATGTGACTGGCCTTTGTGAATCATGGCAGGTTGAAAGCAAGAAAGGTTGAGCTGTGTTCTATAATAAACCATGATAAGACTGTATTCTGTAGGCAATAGGAAGCCATCAAACACTTCTGAACAGAAGTGTCATATATGCTGCTAGAGTTATGAAGTATCAATTGGGGGAGTAGGGGATTCTAGAGGAAGATATATTAGTTAACAGGCTACTGAATTAGATTACTTAGACTATTGGAATAGAACACATAATGATATAAGAAATAAAGAAGAGTTTGAATAGATATGTAGAATAAACAATAGATTTTAATGTTGAATTTGAGCTTCTTGGAAAATATCCAAGTGGGTGTGTTCATCATATAAGTAGAAACATGAAACTTGTCCAGTTTGGGCACTCCCTGGAGAGATTATAGCTAAGTGATAGCTAAATCCACGAGACTGAATCATGTAGCCCAGGAACAGCATATAAAGCAAGAAAAGATGTGAGAATTAATGAACAGAACTACATTCATTTTCATAAAATAAAGACTGGAGGTAGGTGTGAAGAAAAAATAGAAAGAGGGGAGAATCGAGAGAAACATCGTGAAAGCCAAGAAGAGTGTTTCAAAATAGGTAGCCAATATTATGTAATGCTAAATAAAAGTAGAAGAGAAAAATCCAATGGATTTATTAACACTAGAAAGACCGAAATTTAGTATATACCTATATTGCCCAAAAGCAGTCAAAATGACTGCATTGTGAAAGAATAATATCGGAGCACTCTTCTCTTATATTCCTTAGCTTTTCCAATAACTCACTTCTATTCGACATTTCTTTCATGAATTTAGGGCGCAAAAGAAATAAAATAAACAACTTATTAGAACAAGTATTACTGCATAAAGATTTGAATAAC
>NW_006293232.1:1103238-1110817 GCF_000327345.1 Myotis davidii | reverse complement strand
CATGGCTCAATTTTTAACCATAATTTATTATCCAGAATTTGTTTCTTTTTGAGTCAATTTTAAAAAATCTTATCCTATATAATAAAAGGCTAATATGTAAATTGTCCCCTTGGGAGTTCAACCACCCGCTATGACATGTGCTGACCACCAGGGGGCGGCACTGAACGAAGGAAGGCCCCAGGGAAGAAAGGCCCGCGGCCTGCAGCCCGAAGGCCCCGGCCCTCATCACCAGCCAGGCCTGGGGACCCTACCTGTGCTCATGCATGGGGCCTCTAGTAGATTATAACTTTCAAGGACCTCAGAGATCGTGATAGTGAAACCTCCCTCATTTACAAATAAAGTACAGCCCAGAAAAGTGAAGTGAATGGTTTCAAATATAATATCAAATTAGTGGCAGAACCAGCTATAGAAGAAGGTCCCCTTTTGATTATATCACATTGCTTCTGACAGGAGTACAGAACCAAAAGGAGAAATACCTTCAGGGGGCTTATTATCTAACTGGGGAGATAAAATGAGTGCATGTGCATGAGCACACACACACTCCTCCCACATACTTCTATCACACATGCTCACTGTATGAAGACGAAGTTCAGTTAAGAATAATCAGGGAATGCTCCCTCAGAAGATAAAGCTAAACTGGATTTAGAAGTGGGTTAAGAACAGGCCAGCAGAAAGCAGTGCATTTAGGACTGTTTCCCATAATTTTTTTAAAGTTTTTGGACAAAAAAACACAAGAAACATTCTATATGAAACACTCAATTGTTCATTAAATCCCACATTTAGAATTCAGCATGAATCCAAGTGTTACCATAGGATCTCAAAGTAAATGACAATTTATCTCATAGAATGTTACTGACTAGTTTAAGACTAGTTCATTTCCTTACTCCACTACTCAGTAGTCATGAGACGTTGGGCGGGATGCCCTACATCTCTGAGTCTGTTTCTTCATGTATAAAATGGAGATGATAAAATCTACTTCATAATTGGTCATTTATTCAGCTCCTTGGGTTCCAAATAAGGCCATTCATTCCCCCGGTTTCCAGCTTCCATCAGTAGAGGTTAAGAAAGGGCATCAGAAATCCAAGTCTCTGGAGTATGAATGTCCCTCCATTTCTCTTTCAGCCGCCCCAATACCATTGGTGAAGTGAAGAGGAGATCCCAGAATTGTGAGTGGACCTTACAGAACCTAACCCTTACCTACCACTCAACACTTACAGCCTCACCACATGCCATTCTAAAAACTACAAGGACTAACTTCATTATACCCTTTATCTCTGTTTTCAGCAGTTCCCATAAGAGATCAGAACTACCAGGCTCTAATTCCCTCTTCTGATCCCAATTTCAAGTAACCATCTCCCTCCCCCAATTCCTGTGCTTCTGGATTTTAAAGTCAATCTTTAGCAAATGTCCCTCTACTTTCTCTCTCTTTCTTAAATGGTCTCTTTACCTTTCACTCTAACTAAAGCCTGGTTTTCCCAAGGACACTGCTCTCTCTACAGCTCTTTCAAATGGGAAAAGAAGCCCTCATTTTTTCTCATATATCACTCTCCAACCACTGGGTCTGGAAATTGGGTCTTTTTCCTCATTACTACTTTTCAGACTATTCTTCCTTTCTCGGTCTAAAGACCCCAAGTATTCAAAATCTCTTCATCTCATGTCATCACAGTATTCTACACACTATCCCTCCTCCTTATTGAAGTTATCTACCAATCTACGTCACTCTCCCTGATTCTTTGAAGAATTGACTTCAGGTTCACCATCATTCTTTCTAAAATTTATACAATTGCTATAATTCTTAATCATTTCAGTATTCATATAAATTAGCATCTAACACCTCGCCTCTCAGCTCCTTGACCTCCTCTGCTCCAATGATCTTATCCTCCACTGCATCTCAGATCATGATCATCCCTTAACACTGGTGTTACCAATTAACTGTAAGCCCTCCTTAATTTAAATTTCAAACCACCAGCTCATTCTCTCTAGTACACCAGCAAACATCTTCAATTGTTCAATCATATGAAGACCTCCATTGTTCCTACTATCTTTCATTGACTCTATTTCATGTCCTCACTTCTCTCTTTCCCCAACTTATGAAATTCCATGGCCTGTCATTACAGTAAATCCCTTGCTCTTGCTTGCTTCATGGTACTTACCTGGCAACACCGAAATGCTAGTCAAAGCCAATTCTCTGCCTACTCCAGACCTGCATCCATACAGTTGAATAGTCTCGAGAAAAAAATACACCCATCTGCCCTGGATTTACTTTGAATTGATGATCACTTACCTCAACTAGGCCCAGCAATACTGCCCAGCAATCACACCACATTTTCCTCATCCATATATCCTCATTCTCGACTACTATTTCAGATTTTTTTTTCTTTTCTTACCCTCTCCATCCTGAATTTTAATAGATGTTACTATTTCACTGAAAAATACAGAAGGAATCAAGACCTTCCACAAGTTCCCCCAACCACAAGTTATGTACACTTATGCATATGTACTCTGCCTTCCTTTCTCTTACTAGAGAGAAATTGTACATACTCCCATCTCAAGCCTGCTCTCCACTAAACTTCATCTTCTCTCATCTACACAAGAAACTCTATCAGTTCTTCCCTCTGGTTCAAAATTTTCCCTCTCTACTCAATCATTCCAACCAATATAGAAACATGCTATTATTTCTCTCAACCCCTCCAACTACCACTTCATTTCTCTGAAGCTTATTTACAGCAAGTGTTGAAAGAGATATTTATGTTCACTGCTTCCAATTCCTCACATCTCACTTTCTCTTGAACCCACTTCCATCAGGCCAGCAAAAATGTTTTTTTAAAGGTCATCAAGAACCTCCACTTTGCTATACTCCATTGTCAACACTTAGTCCTCGTCCACAAGGTCCATAAGTAGCATCTGACAAAGTTGATCCTTCCTCTTTGAAACACTTTCTACCCTGGGATTCCAAAACACTTATGGCTACCTCACTAGTCACTAGATACTCTCTCTCAAGTCTCCTGTAATGATTGCTTCTTACCTTCTTATATCGTTAACACTGGAACACCCCATAACACTCAATCCTTGAACCTCTTATCTTCATTATGTACACTTCCCCTTGCTTCATAATCTCGCCCAGGCTTATAGCTTGAACATCTTTAACTTGATAAACCAAAATTTATAATGCTATCCCACACTTCTCTCTGGAATTGCAGATTCCAATAACTTATTTAACACCTATTCTGGATGTCTAATACCAAACTCCTGCTCTTCTTCTGGAAACCAGCTCTATACCTTAGTAAGTGGTAATTCTATCCTAAACTTTCTTCAGCCAAAAACTTTAGAGTCATCTTGGGAGCTTCTCATTACATGACATGTTTAGTCAGGAAATAAGGTTGGCTGCACCTACAAAACATGTCCAGTATCCAACCATTTCCCTCTGCCTCTTCAGCCACCACTATCATCTCCCTCCTGATGATTCCAATTGTCTATACCCAGTCTCCAAGCTTCTGCATCACAGTCTGTTAACACAGCAACCAGAGTGATCCTTTTGAAACAGCTGATAGTGTCACTCCTCTGCAAAAAAACTGCCACTATCTTCCCATCTCACTCAGAATAAAAACAAAGTCCTTAAAATAGCTAAAAGGCCTTACACGATCTGCCCCCACCCTTATCTCCCTGATCTCATCTTCTCCTATCTTCCCTCCTGTGCCCTTGTACCACACAGGACTCCTGCCCTTCCTCAAACACACCAGACAAGTTCCCACTTCAAGAATTTTATACCATTGGTCATCTCTATCTAGAATTCTCTTCTCACAAATATTCCCAATTTTCCTTCACTTCGTTCAGCTTTTTTGCTGAAATGTTGCCTTCTTGATGTAATCTTCCCTGGTCCTTTTATTTAAAACTAGAGGCCCGATGCACAAAATTCATGTAAGAGTAGGTCTTCCTTCCCCTGGCTGCCGGCACCAGTTTCCCTCTGGCACCTGGACCCCGGCTTCCCTCCAGTTGCCAGCAGTCACCCAGGACCCAGGCTTCCCTTGCAGCCCTGGCTTGGTCTGGAAGGTCAACTGGAAGGACGTCTGGTCTAACTAGCATATTACGCTTTTATTATTATAGATTATTATTATAGATTATAAGTAAGCCGCACCAAACCTACCCACTCATTATCTGTTCCCTTCCTCCTTTATTTTTCTTAGAATATGTATTATCATCTGACGTATTTTTTTGATTTTAAAATATTCTGACTCCTCCACTTAGTTAATACTTACTGAATGCTTACTATATACCAGGAACAGTTCATATACTTATAAAAATAAAATAAGGTTAATGTATTACCTGACAAACAGAAACACCAAAACAATGTAAACAACTCTAACAATCTGATCCTTAAAGAAGGCGGTAAATCATCCATAATCAGATAATCTCTGAGAAATCTCAGAGAAAAGTTAATACAGTTTATTTAAAACAAGACAAGTAAACAAAATAATCTCTAGAAAAGGAAATTTTGTATCTCCCCTCTAGCAACCAATTCTAATTATTAAATCACTAGAGACCTGGTGCACGAAATTTGTGCATAGGTAGGAACCCTAGGCCTGGCCAGTGATCAGGGCCAATCTGTGGGGTGACCAGCGGGGCAATCAGGGCCCCCTGCTCACACATGCCTTCGCTGGCCCGGTGCCGCCTGCTCGCCAGCCTCACTCCCCACAGGTAGAGTACTGCGGGTTGGGGGCAGCTCCTGCATTGAGCGTCTGCCCCCTGGTGGTCAGTGTGCATCATAGTGACCAGTCGTTCTACCATTCAGTCGATTTGCATATTAGGGTTTTATTATATAGGATTGTTAGAAAAACACACCCTCTCCATTTTCAAGATAAATGCTGTGAATTATTTTATTTCATGACCAAAAAGTTAAGCATTTAATAGGGACACTATTAAATGTAGCCATACTAAAATTTATCTTCACAATGATGCAAGGGACACTTTGGCAAATCCTAAAACATAGATAAACTACTCTCCCACTGCAACCAGGACATGTAAGTTTAAGGTAGGAAAAGAGAAAGAAAATTATGTCTCATAAGTCATGGAAAGTAATATATAGCCTCTCAGAGCTTCAATTTCATATTGTAAAATAAGGATTAAAAACAATGGCTCTCCTTATTTCATTGGGTAGTTATAAAAATCAAGTGAAAATGCTGTTTAAACCCAAAGATTCTTTTATATATAAATACCACTGTTTACAAAAAATCCAGAGGGCAGGAAGGGGAAGGAGCCAGCATCCTGCAATCGACAATGTAATAAATGTGGAAAATGGAAGTTACTGTTAAAATGACTTAAGTTTAAAGCAAAAAGCAAATATATATGGAGCTATCTAAGGAACAAGGCACCGCCTCAGGAAGACTTTCCAGATTCACATCCTTCCTCTTGGTGGACCCTGGATAGATGTCCCCCTCAGCACATTAGTATTTAATTCACAGCTATTTCTTATTAGTTCTTTGTTAATGTTTTCAAGCAAATCTGTGTGTTCTAGTTTGATAAAATGAAAAGATTCAATAAATGTTTATTTACCAACAAAGCTTCCCAAATAAAAATCAGAACTCTTTAGAGATTAGCATTTACAACATATTCATAAAATATAGAGGCCAGGTCTATTTCCACTAAAATAATTTAAAGGAATAACTGACTTATAGAGAAAAACATTAAATAAAGAAATATTTGAGATTATCAAATCCATCATTACAAAGGAAAAAGTGACTTGTGGAAAAGTCACAAAGTCACATCACTTATTTTTTGACAAAAGCCAAACTGGATAAAATTTGGCCACAAAAATGAAACAATGACATATCAACATTCAGTTTCATGTTCCAAATACATTTTTAAATGGTTCTTAGTTTCATAAGTTTCACAAAGAGATTTCAAACAAATTTTTAAAACTGTAGTATTACTATATTAAATTATTGCCTTTCCATATTATCTGCTTTAATCACTAAATGCCACATCCCCTAAATCTCTGCCCTCAGCCACCAAAAATAAAAACTTCGCAGCATATGCTTAATTGAAACACACAGCTATGATTCCAAACTAAGCAATCATTCTCTATCATCCATATTCCTTCTAATTGGCAGGCTACAAAAAGGGTCATCTTCTGTATCCAAGGCCTTTTATCATGAATAGTATCCAAAATGGAGCAGGAAGTGTTGGCTTTGTGAATGATGACATCAATGACATTCAATGAATTCAATAACATGATGATATTCAAGTCATAAGGAAGACCTGAGGGATGAAACTGCTATACAAGATGGTCCATGTACCTTGTATGGACTATACATTGAACCACCAATCCACACCTGCCAAATACCCTAGCCATTGTTCCTATATGGACCATACAGTAAGCCACCAATCAGTGCGCGCCGAGTAAACTAAGCCCCTACCCCTTCCCATTCCACCCCTCAAAAGGCGTGCCCACCTCTGCACCTGCTGCTGTCCTCCCCTTGCCAGACAGCCCGGCAGGTCCTTCTCCTCTAATAAAGCCTGTAGTCCTGGTTTTCGGCCTCTGTCTGATCTTTCACTAGCTTTTACAAATTTTAACATCCCTTTTATCTTGACTCAAAATGCCCCCAACTTTTCCCTCCCACACGAACATTGTCCCATTTGAAATATGAATCAAAGATTTGTCCTTCAACATCATTTCTTAGGTTTGGCACAGAAATTTTCCTCACAGAAAGGTCCTAGCACAGCTGCAGCATCATGACATTTTGTTCTCATTTTTACTTAGCATGGGCACTTCTCTGCCCAAACCTTTAATCAGAGTTGTTATTAAAAAAATAAAATTATAATCGTGATTCCCTTCTGTTCCTTTAAATACTTTTTCGAAAGTAGACACAGACACACACACACACACACACACACACACACACAAAACAAAAAAACACTGACAAGGTTCAAATAGCTAAGCCAGTGATGGCGAACCTTTTGAGCTCGGTGTGTCAGCATTTTCAAAAACCCTAACTTAACTCTGGTGCCGTGTCACATATAAAAATTTTTTGATATTTGCAACCATAGTAAAACAAAGGCTTACATTTTTGATATTTATTTTATATATTTAAATTCCATTTAACAAAGAAAAATAACCAAAAAAAAAAATGAGTTTGCGTGTCCCCTCTGACACACGTGTCATAGGTTCGCCATCACTGCCCTAATGACTAATGATATTGAGCATTTTTTTTTCACGTGCATTTTGCCCATTTGTGTAGCTTCTTTAGAGAAATGTCTATTCAAGTCCTTTGCCCACTTTTGAATTGGGATGTTTGTCTTTTTGTTGTCGAATCATAAGAGTTCTCTATGTATTCTGGATAGTAGACCCTTATCAAACATCCATGTGAGGGAGAAACATTGATCAGTTACCTCCCTCACCCAAAGAATCTAATATTTCCTTCCATTGAGCCTCCTTTAGTACTTTGATTTTATTTCTCGTTCTATGATTATCATACTCAGCCTTATTTTTTCCTTACTGATGTGAAGTTCACATAACATAAAATAAACCATTTTAACGCGAGCAGCTTAGTGGCGTCTGATACATTCACAATGTTGTGCAATC
>NW_006293232.1:1100788-1102658 GCF_000327345.1 Myotis davidii | reverse complement strand
GATAGTTAATTTGCATATTGCCCTGATTAGCCAATGGGAAGGGTAGCGGTCGTACGCCAATTACCATGTTTCTCTTTTATTAGATAGGATATTTAAATGCCATTTAACAAAGAAAAAGCAACCAAAAACATGAGTTCACGTGTCACCTCTGACACGCGTGTCATAGGTTTGCCATCACTGAGCTCAGCCATAAATACACAGAAAATTCCCAGGCCCTCGATAACCTGAAAGTAATTAATAAGAATGGGGAGTTAAGTGTGCTTTGAAACAAAAACAATAATTCCTCAAAGGTAGGTAAAACATAATTTCTGCCTTTAAGAGCATTAATATTTTTATTTGTTTTAGTTGAGTGTGCTATGTCAAAAATTATAAACACATTTTAGAAATTAATGAAGTTGTTACAGAGAGGATATTTTCTCAAAAGCAACAAAATTGATCAGAATATAATGAGCACTGTGGGATACTCTTAATAATGTAAATTATTCTTTATATTTATACTTATTCATATGTAGACTCCTTTTTCCAAGAGGCTCAAAATACCTTTCAGAGTAAAACTGCAATTATAGTCTAATGTACTAAATTTTTATTATCAACCCTTAGGAAGAGCAATTAAAGCAGATGAGCATGCGGACAATTTACAATCACAAATGCATTTATGTATCTAAATTTGCAGAGCCATGGCCCCTGTAAGTGGGAAGTCACTCTCACTAGAATTCCCCTTTCTTTAACCAACTCCTCATTCCACACTAAAATACATTACTTTCTTTCAAAAACTTTAAAAAATCAAGTCCATATTATTTAATTATTTATTTTAAAATTAAATCCTTATTGTTCAGACCACCACACTTGTTCCTCCTCTTTCCCCCCATAACTCCCCTCCTCCCAGTTCCCGCCCCATCCTCCGCCCTCACTCCCCACCCACTGTCCTCATCCATAGGAGCACGTTTTTTGTCCAGTCTCTTCCCGCATCTCCCACACCCCTTGCCCCCCCCCCCCCAAGAATAGTCAGTCCATTCCCTTTCTATGTCCCTGGATTCTATTATGATCACCAGATTATTTGTTCACTTGATTCTTAGATTCACTTGTTGATAGATGCGTATTTGTTGTTCATAATTTGTAGCTTTACCTTTCTCTTCTTCTTCCTCTTCTTAAAGGATACCTTTCAGCATTTCATACAATACTGGTTTGGTGGTGATGAACTCCCTCAGCCCTTCCTTATCTGTGAAGCTCTTTGGCTGACCTTCAGTTCTGAATGATAGCTTTGCTGGATAAAGTAATCTTGGTTGTAGGTTCTTGGTATTCATCACTTTGAATACTTCTTGCCATTCCCTTCTGGCCTGCAAAGTTTCTGTTGAGAAATCAGCTGACAGTCGTATGGGTACTCCCTTGTAGGTAACTGAGTTTCTTTCTCTTGCTGCTTTTAAGATTCTCTCTTTGTCTTTTGCTATTGGCATTTTAATTATGATGTGTCTTGGTGTGGTCCTCTTTGGACTCCTTTTGTTTGGGGTTCTCCGTGCTTCTTGGACCTGTAAGTCCATTTCTTTCACCAGGTGGGGGAAGTTTTCTGTCATTATTTCTTCAAATAGGTTTTCAATATCATGCTCTCTCTCATCTTCTGGCACCCCTATAATTCTGATGTTGGTACGCTTGAAGCTGTCCCAGAGGCTCCTTACACTATCCTCGTATTTTCGGATTCTTTTTTCATTTTGCTTTTCCAGTTGGGTGTTATTTGCTTCTTCGCATCTTGAATTTTTGGCTTGATTCTTATGCTCCTCTGGTCTGCTGTTGGGTGTCTGTATAATATTCTTTATTTCAGTCAGTGTATGCTTAATTTCTAGTTGGTTCTTTATCACAACATCGAGGGTCTCAT
>NW_006293232.1:1084734-1100626 GCF_000327345.1 Myotis davidii | reverse complement strand
CGAGTCCCAGCAACCGCTTCAAACCTCGGAGAGAAAGTTGCCTTCAAGTTCCGACCGAAGCCAGACAGTCCCGTTTCTCACGTTTGAGCCTGGGTCCCTAGGGACTCGCCCGGCTCTGGAGCTCAGAGTCTGAAGCTCCCTCCCGATTGAAAACAACAACCGCGCCCTCCGCACCTGAGAATTTCACTTCAGCACTGCGCCTCCTCTGAGTCTGGGTATGATACTCTCCTTCCTCCCAGCTGCAGAATTTCCACCCAGCCAGCCCCCCCGCGGTTCCAGATGATGTCCGTTCCGTCCCCCAGGTGTAATCTGAATTGGCTGTTCGAGGCAGCAATCTTCGGCGTCAACCCATGCTGCCATCTTGGTCTCTCTATCCCATCAAGCAAGTCCATATTATTTAAATGTTAACTTCTGGTTCCACAAAAGAACCAAATGAATATACATATACATACTTACATATGAAAGAACACAACTTAGGTTGACAATAAGAAAGGCCAGCACTAGTCATAATCTGTTTTTCAATAGCCTGCCATTATCTCAGCCAGAGTGACACAATTTTCTTTCCACCACAAGATCAAAACACAAATCCCATCATCTCTTAGTCATTCCCACTCATTTGCTGGCCTGCTGTTATTATAACAGAATGTCTTTTTCCTCTGCTCACTATTCCTAAGAGCAATGCTCCACCCTTTTGGTCTCAAAAGTTCTATTATTTTAAAGTGTAGTACTTAGGTGAACAGTTATACAAAACAATAATTGGTAAGGGGATAGAAATGGCTCTATATGCTTTTCAAAATAGTATCATTTAATAAGATAAAGTACTCTCTACTTTTCTATTTATTTTGTTTCAATTTTTGGGGTTTTTTTTTGGTATTGCTTATTCCTGAGAATTATTCAAGCTAAATACTTGCAAATTAAGAAAGTTATGTCTTAATAAATAAATTTGGGAACCTACTACAGATTACTTCTTGCCTCAATACCACTGAATTTACAAGCATCCCTGCTAAAGCTGCAAAGGCAGAGAAATCTGTTTCCAGATAGCAGGGGTTCCCTTATCACCTCCAAATATGCCTCATGGCACCCCTCAGCTGCCTTGAAAGGATGGAGACAAAGAACCTCTATCACCAACTAAAGGCCTCTTAGGCACCTTCCCTCCAGTTCTTCCCACCCTCCCCTTCCATTTGGGAAGCAGGAACTTCCTAAATCTCCTTTTTCTTACTCTTCCACAGACATTCACTAATATCATCAATGTATTATGTACTGGGGATAGAATTAAAAGGGGTTCATTTTCTTCAGGGACTCACAGTCTAATGAAGGTGCTGAGTACGTGAAGTACCTCATAACAGTAGCATTTAGGAATGAAGGATACAAAGGATGCAACAGAAACCAAGAGAACACAAAGCTCAGAACTGGCCAGTGGCTGAAAACATGAGCTTTAGCATCAGAGACTTGGTTTCACCAGTTAGTAAATAATAATTCAGACAAGTTACTTAATCTCTCTAAATTCTTTCTTATAAAATATAATAACAAAACCTTATAAGACTGTAATAAGGATCAAAAAGCATGATTTATAGAAAATAATTAGTGCTAAATGCTTAGCTGGTAGAAAGCGTTCAAATAGCATTGGGGAAATACAAGAGCACCCTCTTCAGAAGGGAAAAAAGGATGAAATCAGAAATAAAGGTCTCCCATTAAGGAATCCACTAATTAAATTTAAATGCAGAAAGAAAGCATGTGGCCCTAAAAGTACTTCTCCCTGAAATCTGCACTGTAAATTGTCCTCCTTTGACTAAGATGACTGAATGTACAACATTTTTAATTTTAAAGAAGTTTTAGTTAATAGATGAATCACTTAATACAAAGTACAAAAATCAGGAGCAAAATTTTAAAAAATATATTACACATATACTCTCATGCACATACATACACACATCCTATGTAACTTGTGATATGTTCAAGCAGAAGGCTGGCCCAAAGCTTCAATCCCAAAAGCAGTTCTATCACCAGTATTTTTCAATGTAACCATTATCAAAGCATGGGCTCTCTCTGGTTCTGCTGGTTTGTCAGATGGTTAGTGGAATCATCATTACTTTATTGTCGGTCCCATTAACACTTGGAGGTATTTCACAGTAATAAACAGTCATAAATGTTTTGATATTCCTCTTCTCCTGACATATTTCAAAACCCAGTAAAAACATTTCTAGTGAAAGTAAAGAAGTATTTCTGAAAAAGTGAAATACAGATAAACAATTCATATTAATTTTAATTCAAAACTATCTGGAAATAAGTCACATGCATTTCATATTGTAGTAAACAAATGCCTCCAGAGGACTTGGGAGAGGCTGCATTTCTCTAATTTACAGTCATTACTGACCACAGTCATTACAATAAGGTCTAGACCACTTGCCTTATTTAAACCGCTTCACTCCAATTTCATTTTTCATCAGTACTCCATGGAAAGTATACTCCATAGTAATGTCCTGAGCACACACATAGCACATTTGCCGAAGGACATTAAAGAATGCGTTCTGTACCCTGACTGTGAAAAACCTTTTCTAGGAATGCAAATTTTACTCTCAACACTTACACAATGGACTACAGTGTTGCAAGCACTGTTCATATTCTATTAGTCATTCTGCAGAACATTTTATTTAAAAAATAATAAAAGGCCTTTAGTGTGTATAAAGAATTTGGGACACAAAAGACTCATTGTCAGACTATTTGCAGTCCCCAAAATAGAAAAATAACCCCCCAAAACAAAGTTATTTGCAGCTCATAATTATTTTTAAAATGCTACCCCAGAACCCTGCACTTTTTAATTTAACCAATCTATAGTATAAAAGAGATGGCATAAATGATCTTATCATAATGGCATCTGATTGACAAAGATCAGAGACTACATTTTGTATTCTTCAGAGAAACAAAGGGGATTTGAGCTCTGGGACAGCTGGTGCCTGTTGGCATTTAGTTTAGAAAACCCCAAGGTTCTAAGGTACATGTGACCTTGGATACAGTTTAATTTGTATTATCTTATTTTAAGGTCTATCGACTATACTTCCTGAACTGAAAGTCAGGGTGTGTATCATTTGGTAATCCAGCAGCAAGTCTAAAAAACCAGGTTGTATAAAAAATGGTGTACATACATCTTTTTTCCTGCAGAGTATTGCTTCTCCAAAGATCGTATCTGGAAATATAAATAAATAAAACAGGCAAAAGCCAAGTATGCTAGCCAAAATTTATGTGTCCATAGGGGATCCAGTAAGAACTGGAGAGAAGGAGGGACCTTGGGTTCCAGCCCCAATTAATCTCAACACCCTCAGCACTCTTTAAAAAGAGCTTCTCAGAACTTCTTCAAAAATCTCTGACAAACAGACTAGAGCGAAAATGAAAACTCATTTGGATTCATAAGTAGCCTAGAGGGGAAAGTTACTTACATACCAGTTTAACTGAGAAAATGTCATACTAAACTGAAGACCAGTCAGATCGTTAGAGCTCCAAGCACACTACGTTAGCAAAGGGAACAGGTATTTTATTTTGTTTGCAGAAACTAAGTTAAAAAATTCAGTAGGAAAAGAAGAGCATTTAATGTCTCTTTCTCTTTCAAGTCTGGAAAGGTTAAGTTAAAATGCAAAGTATTGGCATCATTCAGTGATTTATCCCTCCATAATTTTGAGTACCGTTCCCTATTTACCAGATTAGTTAGTACAAATCATAAAAAAGATATTATCTTCTCGCTTATTTTTGTCTTTTCTCGCTATCTGTATAAAGATGAAGAAAATACCTTTTAAAATATCATTTTAAAGTATTAATACTTAATATTAGCATGGCTTTTTAAAACGGCAAAAATGCTCTCATACACATTATCTTCCATACATATTACCAATTCTGGGGTTAGACTGCCTGGTACTAAATTCTAGTTCAATCACTTGTGTGACCTTGAGGAAGTTACTTAACCTCTCTGTGCTTGAGTTTCCTCATCTATAAAGTGGGATACCAATAATTCTTATACCTCACAGGATTGTTATAACAATTAATATATGTAAAATACTTAAACCAGTGCCAACTACATGGTACACACTACATAGCTGTTAACTTTATAAATTATTATAAGCAATCATTATGTTTGGGTCTAATAATCCTATATAATAAAAGCCTAATATGTAAATTGTCCCCTTGACTGGGAGTTTGACCAGGGGGCAGGGCCATCCGGCCAACCTTGGGAAGGGAGGCTCCGGCTGGCAGCCGACAGCCACTAAGGACTCTACCCATGCACAAATTTCATGCACTGGGCCTCTAGTAATTCTATAAAGATAAGACAATCATTTTAAAACCCTTTTTCCAAATAAGGGAATCAGGCTCAGCGAAATCAAGTGACTAATCCAGAGTCAGAGTTAAGAAGTAAAACCAGAACTACACTTCCATGTTATGATTTATGCTGCACAGTGGAAACAAGATGGCATTTAAGAGTCAAAATTTCGGTTCCATCTTTTCAAACAGGGAACACTGGACAATCGTGTCACTCCCTTGAGCTTCATTTGCCCATCTGTCAAATGAAGTCCTACCTCACAAGACTGTTATAGAAATAACTGAGGTGATATAGGTTAAACAGCTTTGTAACTATAAAAATCAAACCAAAATGTGTTAACATTACTATTAGCTACTTTGATTACACTGATAATACTTAACATTCAGTTATTCATTCATTAATCACTTTTTTCTTAGAAAATTGCTGACAAAACTCTTCTAAAATAGAAGTATCATCCTGGGCATCTACACTAATAAAAGAGAAATATGCAAACTGGTGTCACTCCACTATGCCCACCAGCCAATCAAAGCAACTATGCAAATTAACCCAACAAAGATAGTGGTTAATTTGCATATGCAGGTGCTGAGTGAAGACTGAAGACTCCAGCTGGAGTGAAGACTGAAGAGTTTGCAGCAGAGAAGCCCAGCCTCGCTGCGGCCGAAGGGGAAAAGCCTAGCCTCAAGGCTTGGCTTCTCTGCTGCGGCCGGACCAAAGGCCTGGGTCCCAGGTGCCAGAGGAAACCCATGCTGGCAGCCAGGGGAAGGAAGGCCTATTGTGTAAATCTTCGTGCAACGGGCTTCTAATTTTGTATAATTACAGTATATTAAGTGACAATCTGGATTAGATTAGCACAGTGAAAGAACTTCAGGTGATTTATGAAGTATCTACTCTAGTACCATGTGCTTAAAGGACTCAATAAGATCTGATAAAAGAAAAAGCCAAGTGACAAGCATGTGTATTTTTTTTCGTATTTTACATTAAACAATACTAAACATTTTCAATTAAATCACAAAGAAACTCAGTGGACATATTATCATCATAGCAGTAATCATAATACATTATATTTGTGTGACACTACAGTTTTCAAAGCATTTCACCCGTCATCATAGAAATACAATGTTATTCTGCTTTTTCTCAAGTGTATTTTAAAAATTCATAAAACTTCCACGTTTAGGCAAGTCTCTAACTATTAATATACTATGCAAAATAAAATACAAAACACACACACCAAAATTTATTCACACTTATAGTTCAGAAAATACTTTAGAATATTTCAGTCCCTCAGATACTGTGAATATCAACCACAACAATGTAGTAATAAAAATATGAAATAACTTCAATCATTTAAGGTTTCTGGCTCGGTAAATAAAACATCAGATTCTGTACCAAGCAAATAAAACTACTCTTAACAGTATTTCATAGAATCCAAAGGAAAAAACAAAGTTTTTTCATACTACCTATGTTCAAACTACATACTATTCATACTACAATTTACCAAGCACCTATTTGCAAAGCACTATGCTAGTTACTACCATCATTCAAAAATGAACTCAGACCCCTCTTTTTCAGAAGCATAAAATACAAAGGTCAAAAGTAGAGATAGAGTCCAGCCAGCGTGGCTCAGTGGGTGAGCATCAATCTATGAACCAAAAAGTCCCAGTTCAATTCCTGGTCAGGGCACATGCCAGGGTGCAGGCTTGATCCCCTGTGTGGGGTGTGCAGGAGGCAACCGATCAATGATTCTCTCTCATCATTGATGTTTCTATCTCTCCCTCTCCCTTCCTGTCTGAACTCAATAAAAATATATTTAAAAAAAAAAAAGTAGGGATAGTGCAATGGGGAAAAAAAGAATAAGTATTTTTCCTCTACCCAGACTACCACGGTTTTTCCACCCAATGATTTCAAAATCAAAATCAGTAACATAACTAACTAAAGATGAAGAAAGAGTCCATGTATCTCATGTACATAATCAATATGTGCTTTTAGTTATTTTTTTTAGGAACAATGACAGATGTTATGATTTCATATATACACAGTGAAGCTGTCAGACCCAACAAAAATCACTAAGTGACAGTGAAGTCTAGAACTGGAAGTCAGGAGATCACTAAATAGCTCTGTGACTTTGGAGGAAACAAACCAATCTTTCCTGGCCTTCTAACACTTATTGTGCCGTAGCGTAGGTTATTAGATTTCTCTAGATCTGTTCCCTCATCAACAAACTTACAGAGTTGGACTAGAATACGCCTACTAAAAACTTTAAGTGAAAATTTGGGGGCCCACTCCCAGTGATTCAGAATGTCTGGGCTGGAATCTAGGAAGCTCAATGCTCACCAAGCACCACAGGTGATTGAAATAAGCAGGAGAGCCTCAGCCACACTAAGGACATTACAAGTCCTAGACACAGTAAAGAATCTCCTATGCCCATAACTGTATAAAAAGATGACATCATTTGTTTCAGTGCCAAGGTCTTAGGAATTCTGGATCTAGCATACTGTGCAGAACACAGTAGATGCTAAACAAATATTTATAGAGAGGAAGAAGGGAGGAAGGGAGGGAGGAGGGGAGGGGATAGAGAAAGAAGGGAAGGAAGGGAGGAGGCAGCTAACTAACTGGTCATATTTTTGGCTAAGAAACATAAAAAAACTGTAGTAAAATTAAAATTGGGTAAAACATACATCAACAGCTAGAAGGCAAAGATTTCAGTCTCTATACACAATTTTTTTTTTTTTTTGCACACAATTTTAAATATAGCATGAGCCCTTGTCAAACTGCAAAGTACTACGGAGGAAAAGGGAAAAAAAACACTACATGGAAGCCAAAGAATTCTAATGAAAAATTACCAATGACTAAAACTTAGTCATAGTTTTCACCAGGTAGAATACAGAATTTTAAGAACTGGGACTTGTAACTGGAACTAAAGTTTGTAGTTACTGTTTATTTATATGCATAAATTTCATGTAGGATAATATATGGATTCCAGAAATAATGTTGCCAATATTAATTTTGTCCATTTTTTATTTTCATTTTCCGATTCACTTACATTATAATTTTTGAGATGTTTTATCTTCACTTCTGATGATCTTCAAATTCAAATGTCAATGGCTCTTAACACATTAACTGTAAACAAACACAAAGGAACTTAGGGGAATTCAGATATTTAAGGAGCCCTACAATAAAATATTCTAAATTACTCTGTAAATCCTGTGGGGGAGGGAGAAGTGGAGGTGGGAGGAAACTTGAGCACCTTGTTTATTTCTTGCTTCACAACTTATCTGCTGGTTCATGTAAAACTCTTCTTTTAAATGGCAATGCGACTATCCTCTTAATCATCAAGCAAAGGAGACAAAATCAACCTATTTTCTGTAGGAAGAATAAAACATTCAAAGTTAGAGAAAATTCTCTCCAAATACGGACACTCTGAACTCACTACCGTACTGTGTGCGTTATCCTCCTCCTCCTCAGCAGTGGTCAAGGAAATTCACTTTCTTGTCACTACCACCCAATCAACCTGCCCTGGGATAGCCCTCTTACTACCAAGATTAGCCTAGACCTGGGCACCAGACCTTCAGGTTCTCTACAGCACATAGAGCCTGGAGTTAAACAGATTTGGGGTCAAACATCAAACTCTTCAACCTAATTTTCAGTTTTCTGATCTGTAAAATGGAAACAATAATACTATTTATTTTATATAAGGATTATATGAGAAAATACGTATTAAGGGATTTAGGAGCATGCCCATCAGTTCTCTTTTCCTGTCTGCTGCAATATATCATCTCTCTCTTTCAGTGTATTTTCTATTTTGGTCCTTGCATTTGCAAAACTAAGATTGTCTCTGGCATAAGTGTTGTCGGCCTAACTGGAAAATGCCTTTCTTGTTTTAAAATGATTCGTTTGGTATACAATGGGAGAAGCTGTGGATTACCTCCAATACTCAAGTCTCTCCTATTCTTATCCTCTAACTCGTACCTCAGCACAAGGCCTCCTAGTCCCCCTTGTGGCTAGGTATGGCCATGGGACCAACTGTACATAAGCTTCAAAGACTGTATGACTTCAAAAAAGTATCCTTTCAAGGGAGAGAGCATGCCTTTCTTCTTCCCATTCTTCCTTTAGACTAGAGAGAAGATGCAGTGGTTAGAATTCCAACAGCAATTTTGGTTCATGAAATAACACTGGAATGTAAAATCTTACCTAATAATAGGCAAACATGTAAATTGGTCATACCTTCGCTACGCTAACCAGCCAATCAGGAGACTATGCAAATTAACCCAACAAAGACGGCGGTTAATTTGCATACGTAGGCTCTAAGCGGCAGAGTGGAGCAGCGAAGCCTGACAGCCCCAGGGCCAGCAGAGCAAAGCCTGAGGACTCCGGGGCCGGCCCCAGCCGGAGACCGGCCAGAGCGAAGGCCTGGGTCCCGGGTGCCAGAGGCAAACCGGTGCCAGCAACCAAGGGAAGGGAAGGCCTATTGTACGAATCTCTTCATGCAACAGGCCTCTAGTAAGATATATTAAGTTAGAAAGAATCTGTGTCCTTGATACTTCAGATCTACTATATCAGACCTATACTGACCATATCTTTGGGCTTTTATGTACTAAAAAAAATGATCTCTATTTTAAGCTACAGTTAGTTTGGATTTTCTGTTATACTCTGCTAAACCTAAACCCTAACTTAAAATAAAATGGAAAAAAAAAGTTTTCCAAGTATCAGTATTTAGGTTTCTTTGAAATCTACAGATTAAAACATATTTTAAGTTAACTTTTATTATATTAAAAATGCATTGCCCTTATTTAATCTAAACTAAAAGTATTTAATGAACCTACAAGTTAATCACATCCAGTAAGAATCTTTGAAAGAATGAAAATTTATCAGCAATTACTGCCATGGGTACTATGTACTTGAGCAGGGGAAGAATCACAAAGCTTGCTCATTAATGGTCTACAGTGATGACAATGTTGATGCATATACAGAAACACATTAAGAGAGATAAACACAATTAGTTCTGTGTAATAAAGTTACAGGGAAGGGAATTGAGGTTATTTTCATTACGAGGGCATCTTCTCTAATCACTTTAATTTTAATAACCTTTTACCAATCTTTTCTTTTTTTAATAGTTCCATTTTTAACCTGACTTCCTGTGGACAGCAGCTTATAAAATCACTCCCAACCCTGACTATAGCCTCTCAATAGCTTTTAATCCAGCGGTTCTCAACCTGTGGGTCGCGACCCCTTTGGGGGCTGAACGACTCTTTCACAGGGGTCGCCTAAATACATCCTGCATATCAGATATTTACATTACGATTCATAACAGTAGCAAAATTACAGTTATGAAGTAGCAACAATAATTTTATGGTTGGGGGTCACCACAACACGAGGAACTGTATTAAAGGGTCACGGCATTAGGAAGGTTGAAAACCACTGTAACTGATTTAAATCATACAGTAGGCACAAAGTAAGGCTTTACCTAATCAAAACTAATTTCCTTAAAAGGGGAAAATATTCTATTCGAAAATCTAGAAAATTTCCACTGGTCAACTCCTGAATCCCATGCCACCTTTGGCCCTGGAGATTCTGAATACAATAGCATTAACCTGGTAGCTTTCCAAAACAAACTTAGTGCTTTCTGGACATCTGTATCTGGGCTATTTCCTTCCCTTGGGCATAATCCAAGCTTTACTAGTTCAGGTGATGTCCTGAATTACCTTTTCATAACACTTTTTTCAAATGCATGTAACCACTAATGTATGTCACCAACGATCTATTTTTAAGAAAAAGCCCAATACATGTATTCTTGCTTTGTGTTATCTGTGGCTGAGAAAGAAAAGAGCTAGGGAAATTCCCTAACAATCAGATATAATTAATCTACAAGAGATGACTTTTATTTTCTACTACTTCAGTCAATATTTTACAACAATACTCTCACGTAATAGGCTTACAGTAGTTAGTTCTAACATAGATCTTAGTCCATTTCCACTAATATTGATGGAGTTACTAGGCAACAATTAGTAACAGATTGAAGGCAGTGGTTCTCAAAATTGCCATGCATCAGTATCACCTGGAGGGCTTGCTTGCTAAAACAAACTGTGGGCTCCAGAGTTTTTGATTCAGTTAGATCTGAGGTGGGACCAGGGAGTTTATATTATTAACAAATTCCCAAGAAATGCTGACACTACTGGTCAAGGGACTATGGATCTACATTAATAGAAAACTACTGATGATAGCAGAGGAGGAAAAAAAATGTATATGGGTCCCAATCTCAGCTTTAGTATTAATTTATATACTTTTGATTAGCAATTAATCTCTTTAAATGTGCTTTCAAGAAATCTACACAATACTGATTAGCTCATAGTAATACTGGACTTTGAAGTTCTGTTAGAGTCCTGGAATAAGGAAATAAATAATTTTTAGGCTACCAGTACATTCAATGTCTGGCTCAAGGTGCTAATAATAAGAGCGAGATTGGAGGTCAACCTGTTAGCTTCACTTCGTTCTGTAGCTATAGTTTCTACCACTAATCCTAGCCAGCTGCCTCAGAAGACACACCAACGGTCAGTCACAAGGGAAATGTAAGAATGTGTGATTGGACACAATCCATCACCACTACTGGAAAACATCCCAAAAGCACATTTCCTACTGATGACATATCTCTAAGTGACCTTGAAGATAAAACTAGAGATGAGACCTTACAACAAAATGTGTTTTAGAAATCTTAAAAACTCTTCTACCTCTTTAAGACTATAGGTACAATCAAAATTCATGCAAATAAATTCAGGATTTGCCGTTTTCAAATAATGATAATTTTAAGGAAGATGTGCCACTTAAAAATATAAACAGCCGGAGGCTATTATTTTTGGTATAGCTACCTCTCCTTTGATCCTTTTAATCTAAGTTAAATGTAAATAGGGGTGCTCATAAATGCTAATGAATTTATAAACTAAAAATCAGCTGATAAACCAAAACAATCTGAAACAAACCGGTGGCGCTGAGAATAGCTGCATGAGGATATATAAAGGATGAAAGAAATACACATTAAATAAAATGACTGACGACGTAAGTTAGAGAGAAAAAGAACAAAGTAGTCAAGAGTAGCAAATGGAAAAGCAAGTAGGCTAAGAGAAGGTAATATCATGAAGATATGTAGGACTAGACACAGAAAACACAATGCAGCAAATAAAATCAGCTCAGGAAGTCGAGAGGCTTCATGGGAGAATAATTCAGCTTGCACCTGACGATGTGACTTTATAGGTCAAACACAACAGAGAAAAAAGGAAAAAAAAATTCAACCGAAAGAAACCCCTTTTGTCTTAATATATTTTTATTGATTTCAGACAGGAAGGGAGAGGGAGAGAGAGAGAGAAATATTAATGATGACAGAGAACCATTGATCAGCCGCCTCCTGCACGGGGATGGAGCCCGCAACCCGGGCATGTGCCCTTGACCGGAATCCAACCTGGGACCCTTCAGTCTGCAGGCCAATGCACTATCCACTGAGCCAAACCAGCTAAGGCTAGAGAAACCCATTCTAATCCTTTGAATGGAAACAACAAATAAGAAAAGTGATGAACATTTAGTCAACATTTCTTTATTCAAATGTTCCCTGGATACGTACCTGGCACTAGATATAATACAGTTGACCCTTGAACAATGCAGGGGGTTGGGATGCCGACCATCGAGCAGTTGAAAATTCAAGCATAACTTTTGACTTCCCCAAAACTTAGCTGTTCCTCAGTATTTGTGGGGGACTGATTCCAGGATCCCCCGCAAATGCCAAAATCTAGGGATACGTAAGTCCCCTATATAGAGCATTGTAGATAAATACATACAGTGGCCCTCTACATCTGAAACAGTACAGGCATCTATGGGAAAAACCCACATAAAAGTGTTCGAGTGCACTTCAAACTGTTATGTTCAAGGGTCAGCTGTATTAGCATTTGATTATGCATAGTAAAAAGTAAAGAACACACTCAAGCAGTAAATTTTATAACAGTGTACAAACTGAAAAATAGAAAACCAGACGAAGGCAGAAGAGTACCAATACAGTGTTCAATTCAATTTTCGTACAATTCTGAGGCTCTCATAGATAGCTATCATCTCTAGCCTACATTATTGTTTTATCTACAGCCTGTGTAGGTCACACTTATATCAAGAATCAGAGCAAGACCAACAAGAACAGAATTATGGAATACAGCCAGATTATCACTGTGCCGAAGTGAATATTTTCACAACTCTCTGTGGGGCTTAATATATTGGAGAATGGATAATAAGTAGCAGGATATACAAGAGCTGCTGAACAGCTCACTGAAGCAGAGCAAATACCAAGCAGGACTCACAAAAGAAAACTGATTTTTTTAAGGATACTAACTAAGAAGCTGCTATCTGGATATCATATAAAGAATGAACTGCACAAGGATGCACAAGGAAGTGCAGCATAAGGAATGTAGTCAATAATATTGTAATAACTATGTATGGAACAGGTAGGTCCTAGATCTATCAGAGATTAGTTCATAAGTTATGTAAATATCTAACCATTATGTTGTATGCCTGAAACATTGTATGTCAACTGTAATTGACTTTTTTTAATCAAAGGAAAAAATGAAATTGCTCTTTTGTGACCAAAGGCATCAGACCTGTGACAACTTGGAAGGCAATAACAAGTCGAGATAGAGATAGAGAAAGAGAAAGAGAGATGAGAGAGATAGAGAGATAGAGAGATGAGAGAGAGATGAGAGAGAGGGAGAGAGAGAGAGATACTCTACATATGTTTACTGTGAACTACAGATTCCACAAGAGTCAGTCATCCAACTTCAATGGAGGGTGTCATTAAAAAAAAGGCAACCAGATGAGTTTGCGTATTATTTTTCAGATTTATATACTTCCCAAAACATCTTACAAACAAGCATATTTAAACATAACATAGTATTTAAACTTAACCCATCTAATACAAGTACTTGAAGAAATCAGAGATGAGTATATTACCAACTTCACTTACAAATCTGACTTAAGTCTTTTTGCTAAACTGAAGAGGACAATGCAGTTACATAGTTTCCATTTTCAAACAGAAAGCATACTTAATTTTTTGCACAAGCAATTTTCCTTGGAGCTAAACTGAGCAGAAATTTATGTCAACCTGGTGTGTAAAAGTCAATCTGTAACACATGGAACAGTATTATTAACTATATTTTCCAGGAGATATCAAGACAAATTCATAAGGCAATTTCCTAATTGAAAATTTGAAATTAAAAATTTCCTAATTATATAAAACAGAAGGTATAAAAATAAGCCACAATTTAAGTGCAACATTTCTGCAAAAGGCCAAGATAACATAATTCAAACATGGATATTTTGGTTAACCATAGGCTAACAAAAGTAAAAACTTAATCTGGATAGCTACTTAACATAGGTATAAGCATGGCTGTCCACTGCCTTAGTATTAGAATCACCTGTGATTGTTAGCTTAGATTAAAAGCCTTCCAACAAGTGTCTGAAATGCAGCCGTTCTATATTGTTGATTAAAGAGTGCCACCAATAGGTATGATTCATGAACTAAAAGATATAATTTAGTAAGGGTGAATTCTATACAGTAGATTCAGTAAATGTTATCTTTCTACCTTCCAGAGGAGGGAAATGAAAGCTGGCATTATCATGTGGAAAGTAGAGCGTCATACTTACCTTTTTGTCCAGAGAGGATGAGGCTAACATGATAGTCAAAATTCTTTCAAGCAGTTAATTTTTTGAAATTATTCAGTCAGTAACATCATTTTTTATTAAGTAAAAATAGATATATAAAGTCTAACTACAGTAGCTAGGCGGTCTCTTTAGGAAATAAATGTGCTTCAAAGTGGCACAATTAGGTACATTAATTTATAATAACAAACAGCATTTATTTAGTATAATTTCAGAAACCCATAACAAAGGTTACTTGTAAAGGGAATATTTGATAAGAATGCCCTCATCTTAATAACTGACAAGAATGTGTTCATAATTGACATGATAATAATTGATAAGAATGCATTTCTCTTGTATTACCAAAATAATGACAGAATTTCGAGTTCCAAAAGAACCTACAGATTTGCTAGATCAACCCCCTTATTTTAAAAGTTGAGAAAACTGCACACCTGCAAAGTTACATGATACAGCCCAAATCATTGCCTGAGACAAGACCTTGAGAGCCTGGGCCTCCAGACTTGAGTACTTTTCCTTTTTCTAACGGACTATGCTGCCTCCGGTGGTTCAAAATCCTCTGGCTTGGATGACACTACTGGTCTCCTCACTGGTTTTCTTTACCTTCTATGCTGAACCACAGTTGTCATTTGTGACTTTCGCATAAAATGAATTTCCAATCTGTTCTCTTAATGGTTTTATACGGAGCATGTCAATCCTCAGCTTTCTAAATGCCAGACTAATAAACACAAAATGCTTGAAACAAATGCAGAATATACATAATCACACCAAAGAAAAATGCTCTCCTGGATAATTTGATCTCCAAATTAAAAACAAAGAAATATTTAATGAGCAACTCTGCTATGCAAGGTCTCTGTTAATTGCAGGGACCTGAAGCTGAGTAAGCTATGGTCCTGGTGCCTAGAGGAGTATAGCCTAGTGAAGACAATTAAACCAACCATTACAGGTGCTTGTTAAGGCCTCCAAACAAGGGATGGGCAGGTGCCTGGAGGAGGGAATCTAATTTAGAACGGTGGGATCAGCGAATAACTTCCCAATGAGGCCCTGAACAGCAATAGGAAAAAAATGCCAGCATCACCCATATTTATCCGAGTCCAACACGAATTAAAAGAGACACAGCAACTTCGATTTACTCAGGGATTTAAAAAGAAAGAAAACTGTGTGTGCCCTATTTTCCAACGGAAAAGAACCAGCTTTCACCCTGGCCAGGCGGCTCAGTTGATTGGAGCATCATCACGTTGCTGGCTCAATCCGCGGTTCGGAAGGCAACAGACCCAGGTGGAAGTTTCTCTCCCACATGCATGTTATTCTCTCACATCGATGTCTCCCCTCCTTTCTCTAAAAATCAATAAATACATATCCTGGGGTGAAGATTTTTTTTAAAAAAAGAACCTGATTTCATCGTGGCTACATAACAAATACAGATCTCCAATTACTTAATGAAATGTTAAATCACTATTTTAAAACCAAAGGGGGGGAAAAACGCACCTAAAACCTGTCTAGTGAACACTCCTTCGCAAGCGCTCTCTCCAAAGCTGCCCCCTAAATTCTCATGATGACGGGAGGGGAAGCCCCACGGGGAGAAGGAAAAGAACCGGGGGGACCGAGCGCGACCGAGGAGGAAACTCCCCCCTTCCCTCCGGGGCGAGGAGGCTCAGAGTCCCCGACGGCGCCTTTCGGCGGGAAGACCGGCCCGACGAGCACTGCGGGCTTTTATATTTACATCTTTAAGCAAAAAAAGCGGGGGGGGGGGATCCCGAGAGTAGGGAAAATCGTGGGAAAGATAAGGAAGTGAAGGGACGGAAAAGAGAGGAAAGGGGTGGACCAGAACCCAGAACCCAAAGGCAAACGGGCGGATGGAAGAGAGACCGTAGGGGAGTTGGGGAAAGAGATGCGGAGACAGGGAGG
>NW_006293232.1:1077495-1084224 GCF_000327345.1 Myotis davidii | reverse complement strand
CGGGGGGGGGTGTGGAGAACAGGATGGGATCCGAGAAGTTAAATGGCCAGATGTTCGCCAGAGGCGCCCGAGAAGAATGCTTACACAGCGGTTCTCAACCTGGGGGGTCCAACGACCCTTTCACACGGGTCTCCTAAGACCATCGGAAAACACACATATAATTACATATTGTTTTTGTGATTAATCACGATGCTTTAATTATGTGCAATTTGTAACAATGAAAATACATCCTGCATGTCAGATATTTACATTACGATTCATAACTAGCAAAATTACAGTTATGAAGTAGCAACGAAAATAATTTTATGGTTGGGGGTCACCACAACATGAGGAACTGTATTAAAGGGTTGCGGCATTAGGAAGGTTGAGAAACACTGCCTTAGAGAATGAAGTGGTGATCGAAGGCAGCTTTGGAGCTGTCAGACTTGAATGCACACCCGGCCTCTGCCCGGGACTCGCAGCGTCACCCAGGACACTGAGCATCAGAGAAGGAACGGCAGCTTTGTGGTCCGTAAACCTGGAAGAAGAGCAGCTTCGCGTTTCGATGAGTCAATGCATGAAAATGCCTAGAACAAGGCTTAGCACACGTAGGCTCGCGAAGGTTAGCTGTTAGCCTCACGACCCACCCACTAAGGGTTGCTAAGGTGGGATGGACTAATATTTACATTTTAACATATTTACAGTTTACAACATAAACAGTTGCTGACACAGCTTCAAAAGAATGGTAGTCGCAGTCGCGTTTCGATGAGTCAATGCATGAAAATGCCTAGAACAAGGCTTAGCACACGTAGGCTCGCGAAGGTTAGCTGTTAGCCTCACGACCCACCCACTAAGGGTTGCTAAGGTGGGATGGACTAATATTTACATTTTAACATATTTACATTTTACAACATAAACAGTTGCTGACATAGCTTCAAAAGAATGGTAGCCGCAGGAGGGGAGATGTAGGGAGGGTGGCAGGGGAGTGAGAAGTGACTGGGAAGGGAAGGGTAATGGGGGGAGCATGGGAGGGGAGGGAAGGGTAACGATGCTCATCTCTCCATTTGCACCCCACCCCTGGCCAGCATTGTGAAAAGGGCACTAGGACAGAAGCTGAAACTTGCAGTTCTCCTGTGCTCTGGACGGAAGTCTGCAGGGTCGCGTAGTGCCTGTGGGGGGAAAGCACTCTGCCCTTCATCTATTGCTACACAAAGAGGTTTGGAAAAGGAAAAAACTGATAAGGATGCACAAGAATTAGACACATTCTACTGCATGTAGAGGGCAGACTTTTCGCCATCCTTCCCTGCCCTCTCAGATTCCCCCGCAGAGCAGGAAGGGAGGGCAAGGATAGAACTGTGATAAGAGAACAGGAACTGAGGCGGGAGGAAATGCTTCTGCTGGTAATTTTCTGTGACAGAGGACACAGGAAGGACATGGACAGGATACCACAAAGGAATTTTTCTGATTGAGGCTGAGCCCCAATCACTTCATGCACGGTGTAGAAAATGGGCAAATATGATTTCTGCAAAAAAGTAGACAGTCGCTTTAAAAAAAAAAAAAACTTCCTTGCTAGGATAAATAGGATTATGTTGATTTAAACTAGATTAAATTTATACTGAAAACATGTTTTTAAGAAAATCTTAACGTGTAGGACCAGTGAATTATTAACTTGCAAATATTTTCCCCAAAAGAACATCCTAGCCTAGTGGTATTCAGCATAAGCTAGAGCACTTATTAAAATGAATGTATGTGAAAGCATCAAAGGCTTAGCCTTTCTGTCCCATTCTGCAGCTGGGCAAGGACAAGGTGACAGCTGATGTTTTTTTTTATTTCTATAATTTTTTAAGAAAATTTAACTGCTTTTCTCTGATAGGCAAAGAGAGTAGGTAGTCAGAAACACTTAACAAGCATAAACATCTACATTGATTGATAAATAATTTGATTACTTCCCCATCTCTACCTGCCTTCCAAGATGCGGACTCACTGTCTCTTGATACTTTGACAGATTTTCCAAGCTAAATTTGGTGAAGACTGATGAATCCTTGAATAGAAGATCCACATGCTCTCTACTACCCAATTCATTCCTAGCGCTATATCAATAGAGTACTTGAAACTAAACCTGACAATCGATGGGTCCGTGCTGCCTGTCACTACTTGAGCCAATTAAGCAGAGACAGAGTTGAATCATAAAAGCATTTACCCCAATACTGCCGACAGTATGGGAGAGCAGCAGGTCGTCCACAAAAATTTGCTCTGCACCCCACCATAAGTCGGCTGTTTATATTGGGTAGAAGGACAGAGATTACATGGGAAGTAGGCAGAAGGTAATGCCAAATGGGCAGTTTACAGGTAATGCAGGCTGGAGATTTGTAGAGGCCTGCGGGTACATAAAGGGCTGAGTGTCTTCAAAGGGCTGGCAGCTCTGGTTTCTGCAACAAGGTTAATCTTTCCGTGATAACAGGCAGCTCCTAAATGAGGAGGATGGGCCATGTTTCCAGGTGAGCTCCCAGGTGCATGCACCTCCCAGCCAGGTTAGAATGCACTTTCTTAAGTCAGAACAAAACAATCACGGTTAACAGAACATGATTAATATTTCTTACAATTATAGTTGGTCCCTAATATACTATTTCTGCTCCTATCAAAACCATCTGCCTGATGATATAATAATTTATATATGGACCAATCTGGTGGTTAATAAAGAACACTAATGTTAAGTGTAGATGCTTTTGAACCAATCTAAATTGGAATCCTGCTTCGTCATGTATTTGCTCTATGATTTTCATTAAGTTGCTTCTCCAAGACTCAGTTCTCTTATCAATAAAATGGAAATTGAAATGCCACATAATGAGTTGTTTTTCTCTACCCAAAGTTGGTTGAACAGTAGGCTCTCAGTGCGGGAAGCCACCTCTTGCCAATACTGTCAGTGCACCAAGGAACACAGAAGGCTGATGGACCTTGGGTGTTAGCAGGGCTGACGCTAAGCACCTCATCTGTTGAGATAGTGATGTTCCTAACCTGATGATCCTCTTTGTTTTTACCAAACTTTACCTTTGATATGCCTGTATATGCATTGCTAAAGGGTAATTGTGTATTCAAGTAAATAAAAAGGGGACTCGGCCAGAGGTCAGTGTGTCTCTTCATAAAAGAGACACCCCCTGGCTCCCAATGCCTTCTAAATTCATATTTCCTGGATAGCATTTTCATTTATGCGTCGGCCCCACCTTCAGATTTTGAACCTCACCGCAAAGGTCACGGCATCTCAGTAACTGGGTTTGTTACTATTATTGTTCTTCCTCTGAACGTACTGTTTTACTTCTCACCTAAATGGTAAGACAGTAACTTCTCAGGTTGACCAGCAAGCAAATACTTCAATCTCAGCTGGAAGTCAAAGCCTTACTGAATTATTTTTCTGACATATTGGCTGCTATATGTCATATGACATATATCTCCAAGAGAAATCAACTTGATTAGGACTTTCTGTACTTAAAGAATATTTTAGCCTACTCAGGTCATTCAGAAACTATTGCTATAATCAAATTACAGTCTAGCCTCCTCATAGAACTTCCCAAAGTTATTTTCTTATTTGCATATCTCGACCAGTGCTTCTCCAATTATGTATGGGAAGAACCAGTGTCTTTTTTTAAATTTTTAAACCATCACCAACCAATTGTTTTTAAATATAAGAAAAAATAGTTGCTATAAAAAAGAAATTTAAGGAAAATCAAAGGCATGCAACATAAAAGGCCAATGTTTTCTTTATATTTAGCAGATATAAAATGACTCCATAAAAGTTGCATGAAAGTTCCAAACATGTATTCTCAATTCTGTCCTCTCATCATGGGCAAGTAAATAGTTCACTTACTACCATTGGTGATAGATTTGATAGGCAGGAGAAAGCAAAGTGGGGAAGCCTCTGGGATTGGATAAAAAGTAAAAGGATAGACACATATTTAGATGGGTGTAGGATAGCCAACTGTCAACAATTAACATGGTAACAATGAAGGAATTTGTGATATCTGTCCTGGGGCCCAGGTACATTAGGTTGTGCCCCAAGAGGTCGGAAAAAAAGGAAGTTACAAGTTATGCAGACATTTCAAGGATATCTATATATATAAAAGCCCAGTGGCCAGAATGGCGGAACGACCAGTGGCTATGACTTGCACGGGAGCAGCCAACCAGCCTGATCTGGGCCCTGGTTGCCCCCTCCTCCCCCAGGCTGGCCCTGTCCCTGATGGGCTCCCAACACCCTGATTGGGGGTGGGGCCAGCCGGCCAACTGCCAGCCAGCCCCCACCCATGCACAAATTCATGCACCATGCCTCTAGTGTTATTATATTTGCAAAAAGAAAGATAGGCTCAGTTAAAGTAAAGGTTGACCTTATCAGTGAAGGTACTGGCCTAGGATGTTAACTACCCACCATAACTGCTTTTAGTTTCAGACCATCCTTGGTGGTTACATTAGGTCTCTGAGTTTGCAAAACTACCATGCAGGCCTTCCCTGAGCTTGTTAGGTTAGCAAGTGGCCCCTTTCATCCACAACAAAAATATAAATGTTGGAAATATCAAGCATGCATAAACCTTTTCAATAATTATTTCTATCCAAAAATTTAAATTTTGTAATTACTTTGGGTTGGAAAGTTCTCCTAGTATGAAGGAGTAAGCCCCTAACAGTAACCTTCCACAGATAACAACTGTAAACTCAACAAAATAAAAAAAAACACAACTCACTGAAGGGTCAAGAGAGTGAGCAGAAGCAGGCAGAGTGAAAATGTGGAGGAAATGACCAACACAAAGTGAGTTTTCCAGTTTGGCTTTGACCTTTAGACAGACTGAAATTGTGGTGCTCCACCTGGCCAGGTAACTCAGTTGGTTAGTGTGTCCTCCCAATATACCAGAGTTTGGGGTTCAACCCCCAGTCAAGGCACATGCAAGAATCAACCAATGAATGCATAAATAAGTGGAACAACACATCGATGTTTCTCTCTTTCAAATCAATAAATTAAAATAAAAAATAAAGTAGTGATGTATGCAGTACAGGGCGGCAAAAACTCACATAGAAAGCCTGCTATCTTTGTGGCCTGAGGAACCTAGAGGCAGAAGCCCAGGGAAGCTAAAGAATGAGGCAGGGATTCTGAAAAGGAGAACCAGAGAGGGGAACTCTGAACTCTGTGGATTCAGACAACCTCTGCCTAAATCCTAATTTGATTTGAATAACAAAGACAGAATGCAAGTAGCTCAGATAAAAGAACCAAAAATAGAATATCCTCCTACTCTTTTAGATAAAATAAACTTAAGCAAGGTTTGACCTGTTACCCACTATAAACAAGACAAAATTCTGTTTGTTTACAAACAAGGTAATTTCTTGCTAAATAAAAGGATCAACACTTTGCAAAAACAAAAAACAAACGGACAAAAAAAACCCAGAATCCAGAGACTCCAAAACAATGTTCATAATGCCAAACACAATTCAGAATGACTTGACATAAAAAGTACCAAGGAAATGAGACTTATTGTCAAAGGAAAAGATAATAAGGTGAGGTTAAGTTTCAGATGATACAGTTATTGTAAATATCAGACAATGACTTTAAAAGCAATATGTTCATTGAGATAAAGGAAAAGACACATTAATCAATGGAAAGACGAACTCAATAGAGGAATCAAACACACACAAAAAAGATCCAAATACAAAACAGTGCCTGAAATAAAAAGATTCACTGTCTGGGCCTAATGGCAGGATGGATTTAACAGAAAAATGTCAGAAATTTGAAGATAAATCAATAGAAATTATCCAATATGAAATAGAGAGAGAAAGATTTAAAAAATATTAGCAGAGCACAAAGAACATGAAGACCAATACTGAAAGCAATATACATAGAATTGGAGTCCCAAAAGTAGAAAGAATTAGGCAGAGAAAATGAAAGAAACTATGGCCAAAACTCACCAAATTTGGCTAACAACATAAGTTTGCAGATTCAAGATGCTCAATAAACACAAAACAGGGTAAATATAAAGAACGCTGTGCCGGGGCACATCATAAGTAAACTGCTGAAAGCCAAAGATAAAGAGAAAATCTTAAAAGCCGCTATAGGGAAATAACACATCACAAATATCGAGGAATCACAATCCTAAAGGTCACAGATTCTCCAGCAGCTGGTATGAATGATAGAAAACAGTACAACAACATCTTTAAAGTGCTTTTTAAAGAAAAAGTCAAAATATCCCTGACTGGTGTGGCTCAGTTGGTTGGCGCATCATCCTGTACATCAAAAGTTGCAGGTTCAATTTCTTGTCAGGGCACATACCCAGGTTGTGGGTTTGATCCCTGGACAGGGCATGGGTGGGAGGCAATTGATGTTTCTCTCTAAAATCGATATTTCTCTATCTCCCTTCCTGTCTCCAAAATAAAATTAAAAAGATGTCAGGCAGACACAGCGGACTCTCATAGCCAGTTAACCTGGAGGTCAAATCACCCCAGGTATTCCCGACATCAATCAAGGCTTAACTACAACAAGACTTCGAACAAATACCACTAGGGGGTTGCACCAAGAAAAGATAAAAAAATGCGGAGACAAAGAAACAGGACAGAAATGTCAGAAATGGAGGATATAGAGCTCAAAACCACACTTTTAAGGTCTCTCAAGAACTGTCTAGAAGCCGCCGATAAACTTAATGAGATCCTCGAGAAATCTAATGAGACCCTCGATGTTGTGATAAAGAACCAACTAGAAATTAAGCATACACCGACTGAAAT